>NW_018164556.1:865064-875211 GCF_001263595.1 Phalaenopsis equestris | reverse complement strand
TCATTGGATCAGCGGCGGTTATAAGATCAACGGCTGAATGCTTGTCAGTTTAGGTGTGACCGTCAGGACTGAGTAGTATAAGGAGGTGGTGTTTGTATGACTCAGAGCGAGTAGATTTTTCATATAGGTCCATATGAGGTTGCTCTTATCACCAGCCCTCTTGTGAGGGGTGCAAGGACTGGAACATTAACTTGGTTCGTAGACTCTTGAACCTGTGAGTTGACAATGCTTTGGTGAGTATATCTACTGGCTAATCTTGAGTGTTAAGGTGTAGCATGGTGATTTCCTTAAATTGTATTCTTTCCAGAATGAAAAAATGGTCTATATTAATATGTTTAGTGAGAGCATAAAACGCGGAATTGTTGGCAAGAGTCTTGGTTGATGTATTGTCAGAATGCAGCGGAGTGGGGTTGAAAGAGGGGATGTGGAAGTCAAGAAGAAGACGATGGGGCCGTATGATGTCAGAGGCTGTAAAAAAGAGAGCTTTGTACTCGGTCTCTGCGGAGGATCTAGCAATGATGTGTTTAATTGTCCAAAACATAAGTGCAGAAACCAGAAAGGTGCAGCTACCGATTGTGGATTAGCGGCCAATGGGATTTGAGCCCAATCAGAGTAAATTGGGTCGGAGGGTGAGATTCCATTTGGTTATGGGTAGCATCAAAGTGATTATTCCTTTGATTTAGAGAAGTAATCTTCTTAGTAGTTGGACGTGATGAGGTATGGGTTATGCATAGATTGACATAATTGGTTGATGGCGAAGGCTATGTCTAGTTTTACTATTGTTAGGTATTATAGTGAGCCAACCATTTGGCAATAGGTGGTTGGATTTTCAGTGGGGGTATTGGGATTGATAGCCAAGGTAGTGGGAATTTGGATGGAATTGGAGTTTGGCATGCTTTGCAGTAGGTCGTTCCTGACTTTTGTAGGATTTCTTGGGCATATTTGATTTGGTCTAGTATAAAGCCGCTCGGCATGTGATGAACCTGGATTCCAAGAAAGTATGAAATCTATATGAGGTTTTTGAGATGAAACAGATGCTCCAGCTTGCTTATAATATCAAATATCAATGTGTTGTTGTTGCCTGTAAGGAGTATGCTTCGACATAGATAAGGAGGAAGAGACTGATGTCACCTTTGGTATAGGTGAAGAGGGAGGGATCGACTTTCTTGAGTTGAAATCTGTGGCTAGTAATGTAGGAGGAGAAGATGTGAAACCACTGCCTTGGGGCTTGCTTGAGACCGTAAATTGCTTTGTGAAGAAGACATATATGATTAGGATATCGATGATCTTCAAAGTCGGGAGGTTGTTGCATGTAGACATTGTCCTGTAAAGTGTAGTGAAGAAATGTGTTGGAGACATCAAAATGAAGAACCAGCTAGCTAAAGTGAAACGCTATGTTTTGGAACATTCGGATGGTTGGCTTTTTCACAACAGGGCTGAATGTATCGGTGAAGTTGATACCTTGTTATTGATCAAAGCCACGGGCTACAAGACGAGCCATGTATCGTGGGACTGAGCCTTGTGCATTTAGTTTGGTTTTAAAGGTCCAAAAACAAGTCAAAAATTCATTGATTTGAAGGAGGTGGGGCAAGAGTGGATGTCCTTTATTGTTGTAAGGCAAGAAGCTCAGTGGACATGGCTTGGTGCTAGTGAAAAGATTGATTGTAGAGTAGGAGGTTAGGGTGGGTTTAAGTTAGATGAGTATATAGGTAGGTGGATTCATCAAAGATGAAATGCCTTGATGTTATTATTTTGTTGGTGAATGGTTGAAAGCAGTAATAGCCTTTACGGGAATCTAAATACTCGATGAAAATGCATTGCGTTGAGCGTGGGGAGAGTTTCATGGGTTATTGTGGACGTTGTTAGGACAAACAGGAGCAGCCAAAGACCTTTAAGAGGGAGTATTCAGGGATTTTTCTTGTCGAGAAGCTGATAAGGAGATTTAATATTAGCGGTTGCTGATAAGCGATTGATAAGGTAGGTTGAGGTGGGGGGGGGGGGGGGGGGTGGGGCAGACACATAGAAAGGCGAGCTTCTTGTAGAAGAGCATGGGTTGTGTCTGAGACGACGCTATTTTCTTTCTGTGACCCCATTTGCGGTGGAATGTAAGGTTCCTTTAATAGAAAAATAAGGATTTAAGGGTGGTGTTCTATTTTCCACTACCGTCAGATATAAATATTTTGATACAAGTATTGTATCGGTCTTCAAGCATAGTGATGAAATGAAATAACTTGTGGTGTTTCAGATTTATTATGCATGGGAAAATTCTAGAAAAAACAAGAGTAATCATCAAGTAGCGGTACATAAGACTTATGTCCACCATGAGAGGAAATAGAAAAGGGTCCCCAAACATTAGCATGGATTAGATCTAAAAGCTTGTACGAGTGAGTTAGATTCTTTGGAAAGAATAATCTATGACACTTGGCCAAGTTACAGGAATTTTAAAATAAGGGAGAGGGACTAATACATAGAAGTTTGCTTGATTTAGCAATGCTAGACAAAACTAGTCTGTGAGGGTGGCCAAAAAGATTGTTGGAACATTTGGTTATGAAGGCCAAAAGTGGCAGGGTTGAAGCTGCTGGACCTCCAGAAGAGTTTTGTTGGTCGCAAGATCCTTGATGGAGCAGCCAGAGTGATCTAAGTAAACAACACAATTGTTGTCAATAGTGAGTTTAAAAATGGATAGGAGATTACGTGAGAATTGGCAAACATGGAGAAGGTTAGAGAGATGAAGCTTATGAGATGGGGTGAGGAGTATTCTTCGGCTACACTTGGCAATTGGAAGGAATGTACCGTTGTCAGCCAAAACTTCAATTGTTCCTTGATATGGTGTGTGTTGTTGTAAGTTGTTGAGATGAAGTCTTAGGTGGCTTGTAGCACTGGTATCTGGAAACGAGTTGCTGATTAGTTAGAAGAATAATTTGAGGTGATTTGTTAGTTGTAGGAGGGGAATCATTGGCGCTGTCCTGATTTCTTGTAGATTTTGCAAATTGAGGTGTTTGACTATGTGGAGGTCTAGGAGTTGTGGTCGATCTTCTTCATTGAATGTTCCTGCCTCATGCTTGTCCATAGGGATTGTCGCGACCACGTGTTACTTGAATTGAAGTGTGAACATCAGTAAGAGGGTGCTCATTTGCTTATTCCGTTTGAAGGTTGATTTCTTCGCTATGTAGCAGCGAGTACAAATCCTTAAGTTTGATTAGTGTGATTTTGGTCTTGATTGCTATCTTGAAGGCTTCATATTGAGATGGTAGATCATTGAGTATATGAAAAATGATATCCTTATTGCCTAGTCTATTAGAGATTTTATGGACGGGAGGCATTGGGTCAGTTTGATTTTCATGGTGATTTTGTAGAGTTTGCTTTTGAGTTGAACGACTCTTCAGCTATGAAGCGCGGACACGAATAATAGGACACTGACACGAACACGATCAGGACACAATACAATTTAAAAAATTAAGACATGACCCGTCATGGACATGTTTTAATATTTAATTAATTATAAATATAAAATATATTTATTTTCCTTATTCTTTATTAAAACTTTACAAAACAATATTCAAGAATAAATTTTATATTTATAAATTTAGCTTGTATTATGAAATTTCATGCTTATAAAAAATAGTTTTCAAAATTGAACATACAATATATTTCAAAAGAAATCCTCCAACTTATCTACTAAAATTTCAAATATCATATGATTATACCTTGTTTAATTAATTAAGTTAAAATTTTAACTTTTAGAATTAGAATAAATATAGATTTATAACTTAACTCATTAAATAGTAAAAAAAATATATAAATTATCACATACAAAACAAGGAAGCTTTGAAATCTCCTAGCTTCGATGAACAGATGAAGCTTCAGTGTAAGTGTTGTAAAGTTCGCGAGATATTTGGATCGGCTTCAACAAATAGGTTTGACTCAAGCTCTGATTGCGAAAACAAAGCATATGACTTTCACTTTAGCAGGTGCAGGTTCAGCTTTGATGAACAAAAGAGAACTACAATGCTCAGCTTCAACGTGCACAATGGACCTTTCACACTCAACTTCGATGAACAAAGAGGAAACTACTAATACTCGACTTTGAAAAATATTGGATGCATTTTTTATTCTTGATTTTGATGAATGTTAAAGGGAGCTTTGGCATGGCGAGAAAGGAGACTGCTTGGACTATAAGATATAATTAGGGTTAAATATATATTTATAATTTTATACTTCTCGTGTCCTCTTTTTTTTTCCTAAATCGTGTTGTGTTCATGCCCGATGTGGTGTCGAGGGGTATCTGGAACATGTTTGGGCACGAAAAAAATTAGATCCATATTTTGGAGAGGGGTCGAACAAGTGTTAAGTGTTACATAGCTCTGGAGCAGTTGGTGGATTGTAAACTCCTCTAAGGTAATCCAAATTTAAATGTACGGTGAAAGTTTAAGACATAAAGGAGGATTGAAGAGGCAATGGATAAGTTCTGATAAAGAAGGATCCAAGTTGTGTGGATTGGATTAGGAAAAGTGCGTCCCTCATTTGTCTCGGATTGGGAATTTGGGCATGCGGTGGATCCTGAGAGAAACCCTACAGGTCCATTTACGGTGAAGATTTTAATGATTTGAAGTCGCCAAATTGAATAGCTCTCACCCGTGAGTTGAGCATTCAAAATGCCTCATTACAAACTATAGGGCAGGCAATATAGTAGCTTCGCCCATTTTGGAATTGAGTTGAAGGGCGACGGACGGACTTTCCTTATACATATGAACTTACTGCAAGAACATAGAAGATCAACAAAATAACAATTTTACAAGATTCCTTATCTACAATGCTTTCTTTGGCTCTGCTTTGAAGCATTTACTTTATAGGAGTGCTCAAGCCTTCTATATATATCCGCTCATATTGACAAATATAACCCAAAGTATAAACCACAAATATTGCTCTTTTGGTACCGAGTTTGTATTTTTTTGGATCTAAATCACTCAAATTTCACACAATTGAGTAAGGGACATAACTATGAAGTTAGAATCATGTGGTGTCTTTAATCTCAAGTTTCAAAATCTAGTCGCAAAGACTAGAAAAATCCTTAAATATTTGTTCATCTGAGCAAAAAAAGTCGTACTTTTTGGATCACTTTGTCATTGCAATGATATCAAACGAGTCATTCTACTTACTAAACACCCACTCCTCCTCCAATTTAGGCAAGATGATTTATGCATGTTTGTTCTACTCAAACTCCAATTAAGATTTTACCCACTTCACTCAATACTAAGGCTCCGTTTGGGGCAGCTTAAAAGTGCGGAGGCATTTTCAAAACGCCGTCTTTCTATTTGGTTCGGACGTTCTGTCAGTGTTTTTAAAACCAGCGTATTTAATTTCTTAATAAACGCGGGTTGCAGGGTCGACCCCGCGACCCGCATTTGTTCGGGATTGTTTACTCCGCTGCCCTCGACCTAGAAAGAATGGCGCAAACAGGCGGATTTCTGGTAGGAGCGGAGGGCGAGGATGAGAAAGATGGGAGTTTTGGTGGTCTATGTAAGCCGCGATCCTGTTGTTGCCTTCCCAGGTAGCTCTAATGGAGACTATATCGGGAAGGTTCGTTCAAGCGAGGCAGCTTTGTGATAGGGATAAATAGGAGAAGTGGAAGAATCGAGGAGAGCGAGATGATGCAGTTTTGGGTTCTGCTGGTCTGCACTCCGCTCCTCCCTGCACTCGGCTCCTCCGCTCCTCCTTGCACTCCGCATTTGAAGGATGAGCAGACTTTAGAGAGCTATGGTGCTCTAACTTATTTTGTTATTATTTTCTCGTTATAATTAATTTGTTCCTTATCGTGATTAGAAACCTGTTTTTGTATATGATTTTTCAGGTTTTATTTTAGAATGTTATGATTGGTTGTTAGGATGATGTAGATTGTTTAGGAATCTTAGCAGAATAAATATGATTCACTGCCTTGGATATAAAAGTTCCGATGGTGAGGTTTGGAGCGGCTGATGTTTACTTCTTTTCCGTGTAAAGTTGTTCATGATTAGCTTATTGTGCTCTTGTTGTTATGTAGTTATGTATCCTACTTTTGTTTGTGTTTCCCACCTTGTTCCTTTTTTATAGGCATGCTTTTGAAATTGATGAAATTTTTGTTTAATTGCATGCTTATTTTGCCTTTTCTGATTATATTTCCTTGTAGCTCCTCATTAACCTGGTAAATGTGGGTGGATCATTATGTAGTGATGTTGTGTGGAAAATTAGAATCTTATAAAATAGACATGGTTTTGGCTTGCCAATGCTCAGACTGTACCACACCCAAACAAGTGCCTTTATTTTTATGACCTTAGAGCAGATGTTACAATAATAATTGTGACAATATTTTCGGTAGGACTTGAGTCCTAAAGACTATAGTAGTAACAAGTTAAAAAATAGAAGCACAATATAAAACTTAAATGATTGGATTGAAAAACTAAACATATGTATTGAAGGCTCGAATTCTTATTGTCAAATTGTGCTCAAACACTATATTGTAGGATTATTTTAGCCCATTGGTTGGTGTGTCTCCGTTTAAAGGTTGATGACTGTCAGTCTCTTTGAATAGAACTATTTATATGAATGTTGCACCACCAGAGAGTTGGCTTGTAAAATTAGAAAATTTGTCAATTGAATGTTATATGTATGGTTTCTAATCTTATGTATGGTCAGTTCAAATTCTAATCAATTTTGTATTAATCAGAATTATAATTGCTAATTGTTTGTGTGCATCCAAAAAATATTTTCTAGCTTAAAGTTGCACCAAATCTTCTCCATAACATCTGCACAATGGCTAAACAACCATTAGTTTCCAATGACCAATGCCACATCAAATTGTATCTTTGATCTCCAATCTTATATATTATAATGAAAAACTATGTCTAGCTAATTAAGCATGATTAAAGTGTTTTGATGAGGCTTTTAGGGATAAAAAATAAGAAAGATTCAAAACATAAGAAGATTCAAAACATAGATACACTCTCAAAAATAGAATTTACTTTTTTGCTTATGCAGTATAAAATATATTGTCAAAATAGTTCTGTTATAAACAACATTACTTAACAGGGGTGAAATGGTCATTTATCCACAAACAGCTGCAAATCAGTTGTTTTCAAACATCTGCCCCAAACAGCCAGTCAGCTTATTAGGATAAACAGCTTATTTGGATTAGCTGCAACTGCCCCAAACAGACCTTAAATCTCATCAATGTCCCACAGCAAGCAATCCTACATCCAATCTTTCAAAGGGATCAAGAAAGGAATCACTAGCTCCAGTAGCAAATTTAGCAAGTTTTCCACAATAGATCCTCATAATTCCACAGCCTTTACAACACTGGCACTAGGAACTCACAAAGCCTCCTAAATACCGACACTTGTACTATGTTAAGCATCCATCTCAAACCCCTTTGTTGGAACTCTTGAAGCTCTTTTAGCTTCCATTCATGTTTTTAAGCTTTTGTAACATGATCCACAGCATGTGATGATGCACCTTCATTGCCAACTTCATTTCCTCATACTCAATTCCTTCAATGTGTCATCAAACAACCACTTTGCTACACTTGGGTGCCTTTTCTTAATGGGGAGTCGCAATAATCTATCGATTTCTCATTCTGATAGGGGTCGAGCTACGATTATATCTCCACTCATTGCTCTAAATTCCCAAATTTGGGCATCTTTATCAAACACTTGTGATTCAATGCCAGCCTCACGCCCTGCATCAATAGTATCATCCTCAAAGACATCATTCACATTAATCTCCTAGTCTAGGATGGCATCATCCTTGGCACCCTGGCTTGCTCCCTCACCAAATCTCATCCAAGAACCAACATATCAACAACCCTCGCTCGGGATGGTTTCCCCTATTCTTCATCCTGTGAAATCGCTGCATCAATTTTACTCTCATCCTGGCTCTCTTTGAATGAGAGAGAATCAATTGATCATTGTGTTGACTTAAACGCCCTTCTACTAAATCCCTTAGCAACTAAACTTACCCAATGAAAATCCCCCCTCATCTGAATCACCTCCGAACACCACTATTTCATCATGCTTTTGAACATTCTCCATCAAACAAGACAAGCCCAAAGCTAGGCCACACTTCAAAGCCATCATTGCATGAAAAATTTGAAAAGGATCATACATCCAAATAAGAGTACATTAGAAGGTGAACAAACTCTTCATTTTGAAATCTCAAAAAATATTAGTGGAGCCTAAAATAAGGTGGAAATTATAAACGAAATTCAAGTTTCATTGCTTTGATGCAATCTTAGTTGTATATCTCTTATTATGGACCAAACAAATGGCAAAGAACAAATATGAAATAACATGAGTCATCAACAAAAGGTTTTAAACCCCAAAAGAAGCTTCCTATAAAGAAAAGTTCCATTTAAAAGACCATTCATGCAATACAAGCATAAATCCACTTGCAATCCTTATAACAAGGTCATAAATAACTAAGGAAGAGACTTGTGTTCACCAAAACACTTATCGATGGCAAGAATAAAAAGATATTTAAGTTCACAACTTAATCAAATACACGAATGACCAATCTATCCACTTAGCAACTCACAGGGCCATCCAGAGATCCTTACAACAAGGTCATAAAATAATTAAGAGTCTTGAACAATGCCTTATGCTCACCAAAACAATTCTCGGTGACAATGATAAACAGACCTTCAAATTCATAATATAATCACCAACTCAAATTACTAATAGATCCTCTTAACAACTCATAGTGCCACTAGAGATCCTACAATCCTCTCAATTGCCTCAACAACATCATTCATTGACTCATATTACACCACACCACCAATGATCTTTTTTAAATAATGATTCCAACAAATCTCCTCCAAAACACATAGAATGGAGAACACCTCACACTTATCACTCAACAAATGGCAACCATCTCTGTTGACACATTGAGTCCATCCTCCAAATCCAAAGTTCGTGCTCAACTTAGCTTAGTTCGTGATTTGAGAAGGGTTCTACTTATTTAATTTGGTTTTTGAATTCCTGAGTCTTTTTCCTCTCAATCTCATCATCAAGCTTCATAAGGCTTTGAATCTACTTCTCTTATTCACCATCTAACCAATGTAATAATCATTAATTTCTTCTTCTTTTCATCATTGAGAGCTATTGAAAGACAATAATCTACTAAACATAAAATTATAGAAGAAAAGTCTCACAATAGGTGTGTGGATTTGCTCTAAATCTTGTACTTAAATTATTATCTTTTTCTATTTGTGCTGATTTTTTACCACATCTCACTACTTGGAAGATCAGGTCAAACATTCTCTTCTCATCTCTATACTCTATCACTACTCGAAAAGTGGACAAAATAAATTCACAACATATTGACTACAGTGGAAGAGATGAACTCATAAATCAAAAGTATTATAGAATTTGTATTAAAAAGTTTTGAAAGTTTATACAGAAAACTTGTAGACATTTTAATCACCAACTGCTAATACAAAAAATTAGAATGATGAGCAAGTGTGCTATTAAGAGGGTATGCAAGAGCTCTAAGAGGAACAACCATTACATGATCGATACTATTTCAAGGATGTATGGATCCTGATGAGTTTACCGACAGGATGCAATCAGTTGAACGGATTTTTGAATATAAAGATGTACCGGAGGATAAACGAATCAAGCTAGTTGTCATTAAACTAAAGAAAAATGAATCCTTGTGGTGAGAAAATAAACAAAAGCAGAGGACAAGAGAAGGTAGTGAGAAGATAACTAGGTGAGAGAGGATGAAGAAGGTGATGCAAAAGAAGTACCTCCTACACCACTATCGCCAAGATAGATTTCTGAAACTCCATAACTTGCAGCAGAGGAATCTTTCAGTTGAGGAGTTCACAACCCAATTTTACTAATTGCAGCTTAAATACGAGCTGATAGAGCCAGAAGAACATACGATAGCTAGATATCTCGGGAATCGGTAACATGCCATCAATCATATTGGTGTCGGCACTAAAAAAAAGAGGTTGTTTGGGGGTCGTCCGTAGGAAGCTGTCGGCAGCCGGAATTGAAATCCCATCGCCCGCTTCGGAAGGACGTTTTAATTTACGTATATATATATATATATATAATTTTAGAAAAATATGAAATCAAACTGACCTCATATTTTTCATAGTTTAAATGAAAGA
>NW_018164556.1:863571-864781 GCF_001263595.1 Phalaenopsis equestris | reverse complement strand
ATTTAATACAAATAATTAAATAGGGTTTATTTTAAGCTGGGTTCGGAAAAGCTTCCTATAAGGGCAAGCCCCTATAGTTAATTACATCTTAAATGACCGAAGTCAGATAAGAAAACTCTCGATAAAAATCAGAGAATATCATCTTCAAAGAAATCAAAAGGATAGGACTTTTCAATGAAATCGGACGGAGAGGTGTGAAAGGGGAAATGCTCAAATCTAGAATATTGTTGAGGAATCCAAATGAAGAGAAACTAGGGGAGACCACGGATCCTGAGGAGAACCTCAGTGACTTCCCAGTCTATCCTACGATTTGGCTCCAGTTTTGAGAAGAGATTATTAAAATGTTTCATCCCGTCAATTTTATTTAATTAGGGTTTATATTTGCGTGACAGGGTCACACAAATTGCCTAGAAGATATGAGGGTTTACGTCGTATCGGACGACAACCTCGGAACCTAGAACGAGTCAGGGCTTAAATCGTACAGCAGAGCTATACGAATGATGCACGTGGAACAGTAGTAGGCAAAACATGAGCAGTATAACATGCTATACGAGAAGAACAGTAGCAAGTAGAAACATGAATAATATAACATGATGTACGGTACGGTAGCAGGTAGAAACAGAAATGATATAACATGCTGTATAAGAAGAGCAGTAGCAGGTAGAAACAGGAAAATTAATTGCTGTAAAATCTAAAGCAAACCTGTACGCCCGTGAGATCCGCTGTTCCTTAAGTATAGCAAACCTAAATGCATCTCAAAAAGCAAAGTCCGAAAGAAACGTCGTCCAGGAAACCCGAGGAAAAGCGTAAAAACCTCGAGAAAATCAACGAAAAAGACTCAAGTAAAAGAAAATCTTCAAAACTCCCGGGAAAATTCCAAAAGAAAGGAAAAGTAACACGAGTGCCCTGTCCCAAAACTTCGATAAAACAAAAAGAAGATTCAGATGAGGGGGACCGCAACCACTCGTATGGGACTAGGCTCAGCTATATTTATTCTCGAGGGTCCACGAAGGCTACTCGGTCACCCGAACGTATAGAGCTCTCCACTCGTCTAGAAGGGTGTCTTAAACCTCACTTAGGGGGCTATTTCCCAGCCTAAACAGATATTCGTCAGGTGGACAACCAATTTTAAAACATATTTTAAAATTTATGTTTTTGGCATACATAAATCTCGAAAAATATTATCAAATTTTGTTTTATAAAGAAGAAT
>NW_018164556.1:862625-863551 GCF_001263595.1 Phalaenopsis equestris | reverse complement strand
TCCACGAAGGCTACTCGGTCACCCGAATATATAGAACCCGCCACTCATCTAGAAGTGTCTTGAACTTCACTTAGAGGGCTATTTCCCAGCCTAAACAGGTATTCATCAGGTGGACAACCAACTTTTAAAATACGTTTTATGTTTTTGACATACACACAAATTTTTAAACATGCGAAGAAGAGTTATCAATTTTTTGTTTCGTAGAAAAGTATACTTTTGTTTGAAAATGGTTTATCAAAAACTTATCTTTTTTTTAGAAATTTTTGTTGTCCACGAGTCAATTACACTGTCAGGCATAGGACTGCCAATAACCTGAGGAGGTTCGAGCCAACTCCCGCTAGACTTATGTTGGTGAAGGATACCATATCCTATTGTTCATCAAATGTCTGGATCTTGATGTTATAGGATAGGGCATCTTTCTGCTCTATCTTCGGTGTGTCTTTATCATCAACACTGTACGCCCCAAAATGACTACTTGCGACCTTGCTTGATGGTTTCACGTATAGCAAAAGGCTATACGTGGACACTTATGCATCGGACATAAGCATCGAAAACCAAACCAAAAAGCAAGGAAAGAAAAGAACAAAAATGGGGTGAGAGAGAGGAGACACTGATCCATCTAAAACACTGAAATGGAGATTGGATCAGTTCTCAAAAACTCGTATCAAAAAGACCTGGAAAAGTAGGGCCCGAGGTCTTTACTAACAATCATAAAATATCCTTTTGTGTTGATTCTCCAAACCCCAAGAACGCAGGATTAATCAAATCAACCAAATACTCTCCCAAATAAAGCTTGCAAATCCTCCCCAGATCCCAAAGTTGATATCAAAATCTTTCAACTGTCGAATTAATCCATAACCTCACATATCAAACAAGCATAGAAATCTTCCCATAAAATCATATAAATGCTCACGATCGGGATCACT
>NW_018164556.1:861530-862102 GCF_001263595.1 Phalaenopsis equestris | reverse complement strand
CCTCAAAATAGGTCTTCAAAAGGTCCACAACATTAAATTTTCACATGGTACAGAGTTTGAGCCAAGAGAACAACCACAAGAAGCTAAAATTGATCCCAACATAGGGCCAAAACCGAGCTCACACACATGCACATATATATATACATATATATTTAGCTTTCACAGGGGAGAAATAAACATGGCATTCCACATGCAGTTCGAGCGAGAGAGTAGCTAGAGATGAAAACGGGAGAATCTCTCTTTTACTTTCAACATATATGAGAATGAATCAACATAATGAAGGGGGAAAATAACTTTTCAAATTTCTTTTATAAGCAAGGCAAGTCTTCTAAAATTTATAAAATCATCACACGTGACACCCGAATATTCCAGATTTTTTTTGCAAACATGCCACCAAAAATTTTTCATATTTCACAAATAGGGATCAAGCTATCATTCCTTCTCTATTCTCCCACCCAAAGTTTCAAAATTTCACAAATGAGCCACCCAAAGTTTTAGAGTTTCACAAATGAGCCAACCAAAAATTTTCATAATTTACAAAAAGAACACCCAAATATTTCAGATTTCACAAA
>NW_018164556.1:860733-861176 GCF_001263595.1 Phalaenopsis equestris | reverse complement strand
ATTTCATGCTTAAGAAATTAAACCTTCCAGCAATTCAACAAAAACATCAAGAAGTAGAGCAGGTATATCGAGCAGCCAAGCCAGAATATAGAGTAACCATGCAAGGGGTTCAAAAGACTAGCAAGATCACGGAAGAAAGGTTACCTCTTGGTATAGAGCACACAAGAAAAACAAGAATAGGTCTAGAAGCAATCTGGCAGCACCTCCCTTCTCCTCCTAAATTTCGGCCCTCCTCCTTCAAGCTTTTATCCAAGAGAAGGCAAGGCCTTGCCTTCACAATGCCTCAAACACGCACACACAGAATGAAGAAACAAGAAGCAAAAATGGCAGCACCTCCCCCACTCAAAATAAAATTCGGCTAACCCTTAAACTCTTCCCCAAGTGGGTTTTTATAGCAAAAGGGGGAGAGGAACGAGTCACCTGCACTCACCTGGGCGGTGAGC
>NW_018164556.1:832690-860708 GCF_001263595.1 Phalaenopsis equestris | reverse complement strand
GGTTTTGTTGCGCGAGGAAGAGGCGATCGGGATCGAGCGGGAGGAGGAAGGAGCGAAGTGCGGAGGGGGATCGCAGAGACGGGATGTGCGGGAGGCGAACGGGAGCTAGCGGTCGAGCGAGGCGTACCCGAGAGGGAGGAGAAGGCGTTCGGGAATGACCGAGGAGGAAGACGAGCGGCAGGGGGTCTTCGATCGGATGCGAGCAGGAAATTTCTGTCGAGTAAAATCGAGCAGAAACCGGAGGAGCAGTCGTTCGGGAAAGGCAGAGAAGTCAGACCCCGAAGGAAGAAGCGATTCCTTCCTTTTAGAATTGGAGCGGGGGGGCCAATAGCCGTTACCGTGGAAGCAATTGGCGGGGAAATTAATAATTTCCAAATGCAGGGGAGGATTAAATGGGAGGTTATTATTACCTGAATTAATTTTAATTAAGATAAAAATTTAAATAATTCATTTGAATTTTGAAATTTGAATTTCAAATTCAGGTAAGCTGGTGTCTAGCCCGTGTTTAGCCTGAGTCCAATCCTGAATCGAACTCGAGTCGGACCTGGGTTGAGCCTGACCTGCGCACCTAAAAATGCATCGATTTCCGTGCGGTTCGCGCGAGTGTGGAACCACAGCAATATGGGTATCCTCCCTAGGTAAAATCGACATTCCGGACGCGTTGGTGCAGTCTGTTTTGTCATCCGGGATCGCTTGGACGACGTCGTCGACAATCGGACTAGAAACACATCAAAATTAAAACTTCACAAAACTTCGACCCATGGTCGATCGCCTCGACAAGTTTACTCGAGTCTTCGACAAATAATAGTGCAAGCGATGTGAATTGTGACGATCGGACGCGTCGACTCTCGTCGACTCTCACGCGTCGACTCTCCGAATTGCGAAGTTTGTGCGCGCGGGAGTGCGAATTGTGCTAAAGGTCACCCTAAGGCTTAAAGATCCTATAGGGAATCCCTTTTAGGTTTCCTCATGTTGATTTCATCCTTCTAAGTGTTAGAAGTCGATACCACACACGCGAATCTCCAGAAGGGGACAGAAGTGGGTTGGATTTCTAAAACGAGGCGGGTCCCATTTCTAAGATTCTAAGATAGTCGAAGGGAGG
Organism: Phalaenopsis equestris; assembly: GCF_001263595.1. NCBI lineage: Eukaryota > Viridiplantae > Streptophyta > Magnoliopsida > Asparagales > Orchidaceae > Phalaenopsis > Phalaenopsis equestris. Next base: position 859,606 of record NW_018164556.1, on the reverse strand, counting down.
TCCCTAAGAATCCTAAGAGAAAAACTAGACCTCACTAAAAATGAGGTCAACAATTGGATGCTAGGGGATGTCCAAATATTAGCATTGAAGGTCTAAAGACAACAAAAGCAAAAAAGGCAACGACCATCCTTTAAGCAACAACATTCAGGCAAGCAGCAACCTACAGTCACGCGATCGACAAGGGCACCATGGAAGAGACTAGTTTGCCCAGACACAAGAATACTAGTATGAATCCAAATGAGAAGCAAGATAAATGTAGCGCCTCCAACACTGTACTAGCCAGGAAATTTTTCAAATGTCACGGTTACAGCCAAAGCCTCCAACTGTCCCACGAACAGAGTAGTCTCACTTACTGATATGGGTATCTAGCGACGAGAAGAAAGCTAAGGAACAGGATGAGGAGTATCATCTTCCCACAGATGAAGAAGAGGCGCTTATGATTCGATGAATTCTGCAGACTTAGGACACTAGGAATTTGCAATGGCTTCACCACAATATATTCTACACCCACTGCATAGTGGACAGAAAAATATGTAGGTTAATCATCGACTGTGGAAGCATCAAGAACCCGACATCTACACAGATGGTAGAGAGAATGAAACTTATGACGCAGAGACATTCCCAGCCATATTCACTGATGTAGTTAAAGGAAAATCAAGTCAGCATCGATTGCAGTTCAACCGGAGGCCAACTACAGAACCAACTATAGCGTGACGCAGTTCATATGGATGTCTACCACTTTTTGTTGGGACGAACATGCATTTTGACCAGAGGACTCGGCAAGAAGAAAATAGAAACACATATTCTTTCACCAAGGATGGGAACCGCATCACCCTCCTTCCTTCGACGAAGATCAAGGGCATAGGATCCCATATCAGCATAGCAGCGTCAGTGGGACCAATTTTAGTAATGAAATCATACAAGAGTACTGAGATACCTTCCCTAGATATAGGACAGATACGACCGAGGTTATGACAAGTCGACGTCGTACCAACAACACCATCATGGTGCGAGAAGGGTTAGATTACTCTCACTTCAAGCCCGTTTGAACCGATCGTGGGTTACTTTGGGTAGGGATGTTAAAAATTGACCCGACACACCAATAAAACTCGAACTCAACTCGAAAAATCCGGGTTACGGTTGAATATTTTTCAAGTCAGGTTCGAGTCAAAGAATTTAATCCGTTTAATATTTCAAGTCGGTTTCGGGTTGAAACCGATAACATAAACATGACCTGAATAAGAGTGAAAACTCTGATTTGGGTTAAACGTGTCAAGTTCAGGTCTTATTCAGATCAGGCGCGGCTTGACTGTATTCGAGTCAAGTCATTTTAGAGTCAGACCCAACATGTCTCGTTGACCCGATTTGACACTCATAACTTTGGGGAGATTCAACAGTGTAAGCGTGTTCCACAGCCTTAAGAGAAACAAATCCATATGGACATTGGATCGCAAGCTGGGGAAGACCATCAAATACCTCGGGCAACAATGTTGTCGCCAGTGGGATCCAAGTTGGCTGATGATGAAATGGAAGCTTCGACCTACGAAGTCGAAGCTCCCTCACCCCAAGAGACTGATGTGGGTGTTGAATTCAATGCCCGGGTACGGGCGCTAAATACGTTGAAATATGGGGCGCTTCGATCCTGCGAAGTCTCGCGGGAACTGTAGGCGAGGCAGGATCACAATTCTCATGTGATGTCCTACGATCCTTCGCAAACAGAGGTAGGGGCGACACCTGTAGGAATTTTGGGAAGGGTTTTTCTATATCCTTTTCGCCTTCCCACCATTTTATTTTGTGTAGAAGTTTCTTAAGAGTATATAAATTGCTAGCCTTGTGTGACTGGGAATCAGTGTGTTTGTGTTTGTTCTCAGATTCATGTGTGGAGTTTTTTTACACTTTGTGAGTTGTATTTGAGGAGGTGCTAGTGCTTCAGTCGTATCCTCTCCGATGTGGTGATTGTATTCTCCCTTTTTACCTTTCCCCAAACCTTCTTCTCTCCACCACTCAGTCGCCGAACTCTCTCTTCGTCACCCTGACACCCAATCATTCCCCCTTCTTGCAGGTTATTACAGTTATCCAGCCTCCCTAATCCTTTCAGCTTCTCCCAACCGCCACACTACCGTTGTCGACCACCTACAACCCTTCCCACTTGCTGTCCCTATAGTTTCGCATCTTCCCTTCGCCCCACCTCCCGTGGCTGTCAACCTCCCTCCCAATCATTCTGATCCCTCTAGCCAACCTCCACCACCCACTGGGATACATTTAGAAGTGTTTGTTTGTGTCGTTTTATGTTTTGTGTTGTTATTTCCGTTCAAGTCATGTTGTAATCCTATTTTAATATTAATGAACCTATTTTAATATTAATTAATGAAATTTTATTTTATGTTTCCACTATTTTCCCTACCAGTTCCGATATCATGCTGACTAGAGCAAAAATAAGTTTCATGTAAAGCCTTTGAAAAAATAAAAAGTCAGTGTAAAAAAAAGGGAAGCTTTTAACAATCGTGCAAAAATAGGCATGTAAAAGATTTGTCATCTTACCAAATATATAGTGCGATCTTCAAATTGAAACTTGGCTCTGATTGAATCCCTTGTCAAGCCAGACTCTGGCCCAACCAAAACTCTTTCTTCTTGCAGCAAGGTATTCAATAGGGTAGACTTTCCAACATTAGGACGTCCAACAATTGCCAACTGCAGTGGTACTTTGCTCTTTAAGTTCTCATCAACTTCTACTGAATCATTATCTTTACATTTTAAATCTGCAAAACATCTTGGCCCAATAAAGTTTTAGAATTTCTATATATAATAGCCTTGTTCAAAATGGAAAAAATTTACAAAGAGAATTAAAAATTTGTCAATTAGTTGATGGAACATCAAGGATAATACACCCAATGAATATTTGCTATAGCAAATCTATGTAAACTTATGTGCTTAGTAGGGAGAAATGGCACAAGAAATAAAAAAGATCCATTTCAAGGGGAACTCTGCCTTAGACACATTAAGCAAATGAACAAGTTGTGTGCTTCCATATCAATGCTTGTAATTGTTAACTATTATTAACAAATGAACTTACCCAACTTGCTGTTCGTTAAATTAAATGATCCAAGACGCTCTCATTGTAATGGATTTGGCTAATTCAACAAAATTCATGTGTATAATTAGGGCGAAGCAACGAAAGAGGCTAATCTGACCTATATTAGGTTAAGAAAATGAAGATATGGGCAAAATGAAAAATCAAAACGGGCAGACTAAATCTTCACTGTTTAGAACAATTTCGATAAACCTAGACTATCAAGATGTAGCTAGACTAATATATATTAAACTATCACACGGTTAGTTGCAATAATTTGCATGGGAGCACAACAAGCTACATAACAAGCACAAAAAAAGTATAAAATGCAATTTTCTCTCAGATCCTCATGTTGATGTTCCATATTCTTAAAAATATATTATTTTAATATTATTTAAGGGGTGTTCGTCTAAAGCACTCTTTAAGTGGTTCAAGAAATAATGTTGATTATTATTTAAGTGGTTCAAGAAATAATGTTGATTATTATTTTAAGGAGCTTGTTAAAGAAAAATGATAATATGAAGGGTATTTAAGATAATTAGCTTGTTATTAGAGAAAACCTATCACCATGGATGAAATAAGGGAATGCATACAAATCGTATAGAAATTAATTTTTTAGCTTAAATTTTGAATCAAAAATAGACATTTTATATTTCTTAGAAAGCTTATAAATAAATATTATTTTATATCTGATTTCTCAAAGGCATTTAAAAAGAAATTCTACTATTCTTCAAATTCGTTCTCTCCCTTATGACTGCTCAAAGCATCCTCCACTTGAAAGCTCTCACTCTCTCTTTCTCTCTCTCCTCTCTTTTGGACACTTCTCTCTACAGGAATTCTACCGGAGAAAGGCAAGTATTTTCAAAAAAATACATCAATTCTATGCAATCTAAAGTGAGAAAAAAAAAAGCAGAAGAAGGAAAACATTAACAAGAACAAAAAGAAGGGGAAGGGAGAAGAACATCATAAAGCTATGAATATTCAGCCATTCAAATTATCTTATTTTAGTTTCCATCAATGCCTCTTTCTCTCCTTTTGGTGAAGTCCCTCAATAATCCTATAAACTCTTATCTTGGAAAAATCTTCAGGAAAAAATATTACTTTGATTAAAACTTGAAGGTCATTTATCCTAACCAATAAACCCCCATGGCATTTATCTACATAATCATTCAAAAAAATTATCAATATGAGTCTGCCAGTAAATTATTCCAATCTATATACCAGGTTAATAGAAAGGTTTTCATTACAATCAACAAATGATAACTTTTGATTGTAAAAGTAAGTTCTACCGAAGAAACCTCCAATTAGCACTTTGTATAATAAGAATTGATGTTATTTGAAAGTATACATAATCACATATTTTTGTATTAACCTCACATCTTTTGTCATCCATGAATTATCAGGAGTCATCATTTAACAAAAGGAAAAGCTAACATCGTCATCATTAGGCTGCTCCCAACTACAGTCGGCAGTATGAATTCTCAGTTTCACTTGCCATTCATTTTTGGTGAGCACTACATAAGAAGCTAAATTTATTCATCATAAATCTCTTTAAACAACTTCTACGCATCTTACCTTAGATTCACCAATTTTCATTCCCAATCATGTCCACAACATTTTTTTCTACCATCTACTGAGCATATTAATAAGCTTTTTGTTGGATTTTTAGTATCTCCTATTAGTAGTATTTCCTATTTTTAGTATCTTCTATGATTTGATATGTCATAATTCTTGTTTCCTTCTTTTATTATAGGGGGTTATGGCAGATATTATTGTTTTCCAATAAGAAAATCATCCTCTATTTAAATTGTAATCATTTTCTATGAATTTGAAGATAAAAAATTATTTTTCCCCTCCCAAAAACTAAAGGGTATCAGAGCCCTAATCTCGTCGATATCTTCTGCCTGAGTTTTATTTGTTTTATTTTGTGACCCCTACACAGCCTTGATTAAAGCTCACTAAGAAAAAAATGCTTACATCACGAAACTCCGATAACGGGATTGTGGCATTCAAAGACCTTGAGGTGCTCAATTAAAGCTTGCTAGGAAGGCAACGACCACATTGCGACACTCAAAGAAAGGCATCGATTAATGACGATCGCGTATTCTCCTCCTCCCACTCAGTCATCACGATCCAGTCATGATTAGAGCTAATTGCAAAGAGATCCAATCGCAAGTAGAAATTGCAACGAAGCAATCCAGTCGCGATTAGAGCTATCTGCAAAGATCAGGATCGCGTACAGACTCAGGCTCGCGACTTTTTTTCTGATTGGGAATCCAATGACAGGATTGTGGGGTACAAACGTGCGTAAGGAAGTGAATTGATCGTAGCGTATAGAAGTTTCACGTCGTTCTTGCTTGAAAACATAGTGTACAAAAATTTAATGTCGTACTTGATCAAAAACAATGATTGGGATTGCGGCGCAGAGTTTCACGCCGCTCATGCAGAAAAGTTAATTGATCGCCGTCGACAATAGTTCTGTGTAGTTCTTGATCGCAAATCAGCAATGATGATGAAAGTTTAAGAAAATTCTACCAAATCGATCTGTTTCAGTAATTCCAAAACCATCATATCTCACCCGACAGCTCCCTTAATGGGTAGATCGGTTGAATAATTTACTCAGAGTTTACCACGTTACCTCAAAGTTATAAAATTTGACACAACTATCTCGATTGGTAATTAACAGGAAAGGCAAAAATAGATATTTAACCAGAGAAATCCCAAAACCTACTGCTAATGATCTGAATCTGAGAAAATGGTGATCCGAGAATTCTCTGGTGATGGCATGGTTTATCAATTCCATGTACACTTCCATAGGAAAGCCTTATCTATTTCTTCTCACCGCTTGAGATATATAGGAGATTGTTCGAGATCTCTATTCAGACTTGAGCATTCTTTGCAAATTTTTGAGTTGAAAACTCAACTTTAAAAATCCAAATAAAATGATCATGGTGTTACTAGATATTACAATGAGTTGGTAATATTATGGCAGGAGCTTGATCAATGTTATGATGACATTTGAGAAAGTTCAAATGACAATTCTCTCCATAAAAGCAAAGAGGAAAATGATCAGCTATGCATGTTCTTAATCGGGATTAATCGGAGTATGGATGAAGTTTGAGGTCGAATCATTGGTAGGAAACCTCTATCCTCAATTCGAGAAGTCTTTTCTGAAGTTAGAGGTGAAGAATCCGGAAGGAAAATTATGTTGTCCAGAAAGAAAATTATGTTGTATAACACTGAATCGTCTTAGTAACATTGAACAAGAGAACTTGGCTCTTGTGTCAAAAGGGGTAGATACTAACAAAGGGCAAAAAAAATCATGGTGCGAATATTGCAAGAAAATCATGGCACATGAAAGAGACATTTTAGAAGCTTCATGAAAAATCTAAAATTGAAAATTAAAATCCAGGCGCAAAGGTCAAACTTATCAAGCCACTGCTGAAGAAACTCCAAAGTCTTCTGCTAACTCAAATGCAATCCCTTTCAACAACCAGCAATTAGAGCACTTGCAAAAATTATTTCAATCTCCATTATTATTTCTTGACTTGCTCTTTAATACAAAAGAGTAATTCTCTGGCCTTTGCTTTGTTAAGTATTAATCTTAATATTACTCATTCTTGGATAATTGATTCAAGCACAACTAATCATGATGGGTTGTTCTCAACTATTTTTCTTTTATAGACATTGTGCAAGCAATAAAAAGGTCCAGACTCTCGATGATTCCCTCTCGTGGGTTGTCAGGATAGGAATTGTCAAGCTTTCCCTGTTGTCAAACCTTTGCAATGTTCTTCATGTTCATAATTTATCGTATAACTTGTTGTCTATTAGTAATATTGCTACTGATCATCAATGTCAATCTAACTTCTATTCTTCTTGTTGTGAGCTTCATGAATTGATTACAGGGAGAATGATTGGCAATATTAAGAAAAAAAATGAATTAGTATTTGAAAATGGACTTAACTCGAATAGACAGTGTCAATGTATTGGTTTATACTATGTTTTTATTTCTAAAGACAATGAAATTATATTATGACGTTATAGGTTAGGTCATCTCAGTTTTTATTACCTAAAATACTTGAATCTTAAATTATTTCAGAATAAAAATATGTCGTAGTTTTAACGTGAAGTGTGACAGTTTGCTAAACATCATCGTGTATTGTTTTCTCAACAAATATACAAACCTACTACACCATTTACAAATATCGTCAGAGAAAGGGAATAGGAGAGCCGACTCTTTTCCTTTCTCATCTCTTTTAAGTTTAAGAGAGGACTCCAAACAAATCATCTCAATATACTACACAAAGAATAACAATAACAGCAACAAGCATTTATCCCATGAAGTGAGGTAGGCCGCATGAATCCTTTTTCTCTATTGTGCCCTATTGAGTGTCATTTCTTTGTTGAGGTTTGAATAGAACTAGGATTTAAAAGCAAAGAAAATAGACGTGCAAACATAAGTCAACCAAAAGTGGAAAAAGCAAACTTCTGGGAATAAAAAAGAAACTTAGCAAGCACAGTGAAAAACTAGCAATTGGTTGGACGGAGCATATAGTTCCACCCAAATCACAAAAGCATTGATAGTTCAGCTCTTGCAAAAGTCCATTTTGGCTTCTTCTTCCTCAATTTTTATTCACACTTTCTTGCATTGTCCCTTACTCATTACTGCCATAGATTTTTCAGATATGAAAATTTAGTGATTAATGAGTTTTACTTGTAAAATATCCTATTAATTTAACTTATTTTCAAGTAAAAATGAATAAATCCAATGAAAAATTTATGAAATTTTCACATGCGGATAGCTGAGGCATAAATAATGGTGCAAATGAAACAAAAAATCAAATAAAACACTGAGCAAATTATGTTATAACAAAAAATGAGTGGATTCCAAGTTTCAACCTATAGCACTGCAGTGGCAGCTACCCAGCAGTATTAAAAATTCAGAATTAATAAAGATCGTAGCATTGCAACATATATTTTGTAGCGTCATACACCCAGTCCAGAAACACTGTAGTGGCACTGAGACACTTAGCCAAAGCTCTAGACACTATACCCAATTTAAAAGTTAGATAGAAAAGTGCCATAGCACTGCGATCGCAATGCCAAGGTGCTCGATCCAAACTCATTCAAGTTTGAAAAAGTTATCATCCCGTAATCGAAGGAGTTTGGCCTTTTTTTAATAATTATGCAAAAGAATAAAAAGAGGTAATTTCAGATTTAAAAAAAAAAAGAAAATTGAGGGAGAGAAAAAAATAAAGTAGAGAACTAGAGAGACTAAGGAAGGCACAGGAAAAGGAGAATTTTGCAATTTCTGATTTATGTTTTCTCCAATATAAGTACGAAATAAGTTTGTAAAGCTATGTGTTTATGAGTAATGTTTACTATTCATGTAAATTCTTAAGTTGAATGTTAAATTTTGAATGATTGTTTAGTTTTTTTCTCCAAAGTTCAAGAACTTGTATATCAATCATATATAAGTCTGTTTGGGGCAGTTGTAGCTTATTGAATAATCTGTTGATAAGTTGATTAAAAATAATCTGCTGATAAGCTAGATGCGGTGGCTATTAGAAATTTTTATTTTTTTGGAAAAGCCAAACCTCAATAAGCTCTGCACCTAGATAGGTGCGGTGTGAAAACGATGTTTTCTGCGTTTTGAAAACGCATAAGCTGTCAAAACGAAGTTTACCCAAACAGGTCAGTTGCGTTTTCAAAACACCACCGTACCAAATAAACTGCCCCAAACAGGCCCATAATTTTCAAATTTAGTGTGATCTAATGATAAATACAAAAAATAAAAATTAAAAAAAACTAATAAGTTTTCAAGTAGATAGAGATGAACTACTTAAGAATTTGCAATCTAAAAAGAAAAATTCTAGAAGTTTCCTTTAGATCATCTTTCGATAAAATATTTAGGTCATCTAGAAGTTTCTTTAGAATTTTTGGAGTGTTCTCAGATTCTTTTAGAATATTTTAAAGATTCATTTAAGACTTTTAGAAATTTGTAAAAGCCACCTAGATTAATTCTAAATCATGTATCTTCCAAATATTGTTTCACGGCTTAACTTTCTACTCGTTATCAAATGGGTCAGCCATATTAAGATTTTCACGTACAAAAAGTACATGCTAAGACGCCTCAGTTTGAAACTCTTTCATAACACTTCACATGATATTGCTATATGAGCATAATAATTTTCCGCAAGAATATAATTATTGGTCTTCTTGCATAATTTTAATGGTTTAAGCATTTGAAACTAAATAGCATCTATATTAACCAAATGGTTGTCACCAAATAACAAGAAGTAACATCAACATACATATAAATGAGAAATTAATACCTGTGTAGAATGGCATAAATTGGCACTTAGGTTGTAAGCTTTTAATGATTAATTAAACCAGGTAACAAATTCAATCCCAAGATGGCATACCATACCATTAGGAAGCTGAAGTGCATGGGCTTCCAACAACGGTCGAAGGATCTCATACAGTTCTGGCATTCCCAGCCCAGTCTCTGCAGATATTGCAATGGGATCACCAAACCCCAAGCTATGAGCTTCCCCAGCGGCTACTGTAACAAACCCTCGTACATCAAGTGATTCCGACTTATTCATGGCCACAATAGTATGGACATTGGATGCATGCTTCCGCATCCACTTCCCCACTTCAAGATCAAGCGGTTGAAGTCCATCCCTACCAAAGTTCCGAACACAGCACAAGTAAGCAAGTCAGTAAGCTATTGTCATCCTAGAATTCATAAAGCAAACAAACAACCTCACATCAATCAGCAAAATGGCAACTTGGGTCCTCGCCAAGACCATTCCAGTCATCTCTGTTGTTCTGCTGAGAATAGTACCCGAAGTGGCTTCCGTCTCCAACCCTGCGGAATCCAAGACCTTAAACCTCAAATCCCCCAACTTGGCAATTCCCTCCCTGATGTCCCGAGTAACGTGGTCGTCAGGTGTATTGTACACGAGTGCTTCCCTCCTCCGAATTAATCTGAAATGACAAAAAATCCAATCAAAAGAACAGAAATCTGGAGATCAAATGCATCCATTGTCGAGGTATCTATTATTCCAAACCCAAAATAGTAGATTACCGGTTGAAAAGCGCAGACTTTCCAACGTTGGGCCGGCCAACGATAATCACAGTTGGGAGAAGTGAAGGATCAATTTTTGTGAAGTCCACCTTCGATTTCATCCTAGCTTTTTTCTTGTTGGACTTGGTTGCTAAACCATTAGAGGAAGCGATCCCCGACTTTACATCGCATTCTGCGACAGTGCAGAAAGAAGAGGATTGGCGGCATAGAAACGGCGCAAATGCGAAAGAGAAATCTGAACAAAGAGTTCTGCTGATGAGCTTCGACTTTACATCGCATTCTGCGACAGTGCAGAAAAAAGAGGATTGGCAGCATAGAAACGGCGCAAATGCGAGAGAGAAATCTGAACAAAGAGTTCTGCTGATGAGCTTCCTTGAAGTGGATTTGGGCAAAAGGAATTGGGGGAGCGGGAGAATTCCAATTGGGTGGCCAAACAAGTCAGATTTTGTTGGCATTCGGAAATGAAAGAGGAAAGCTCCATTACTCCTTCTGCGAAGGATTGCCCCGATTAAGCTTGTGGCCATGGAACAGTGGTGATGGTTAACTGGAAAAAGAAGAAGGAAGGGAGTTTTCCATGTGTTGAGCTAGGTTTAGGGCAACATCTCGCATGGAATGAATGAGTGGACGATCAGAGTTTAGAGGAAGTAGGCTTCTTGGTGGCCGAAATGAAGTTTAGAGGAGGTGGCGGCAACAATGAAAAGGTGAGGTGGCGGCGCAGGCGACCAAGAGAACAGCAACGGGGACGAAAACAGAGAGAGCGCGCAATGGCTGCAACAGTGACGAGGAAAGACACCGGTAGTGAATACAGAGAGCCAACAGCAGCAGCTATAGATATCGAAAAGATGCAGCTTCAGGAAAAAAATCTATAGCTGGCGACAAGGAGAAGAGGCCGCAACGAGGGGCTGCCTGAATTTTGAAGGATCCTTGTCCCGTGGTTTTCCATGAAATATTTCAACGGTGATGCCGAGAGAAGCCTGAAATCCAACATGATCATGAAGTGGGACATGATTATACTTCTGATTTTTTTCAATACAATCATATTTAATCTATGACTTTCACGTTGAAATATTTATTTGAATATTTTTTATTTAGTACATCATAATTGTACGAAGAAAAATCAAAGGTGCACTCATGTTACAAGTACTCCAGAGATATTATTTTCTTGAATGAAGACAACATAAGCCTCTATCTATATATCTAACACCTAAACTTCATGCTATTTAGGAAGTCAGATTAACATCTCTAAATTCGCTCTTCCTAAGGGGTTGTTTGATTGAGTGAATTAATGGTGTATTGTAATTTTTTTGCAGGGATTTGAGAAAATTATGTCTTTGATATGAAATTTAAAGTTTATGTTGTAGTTCATATTGGTTGCATTTAGAATTTAGCAAAATTGAAATTCATCATTCATGTAGAATGTTATAGGCTTGTCACAGCCGCACTTAGCCGCCTCCATCGCTGAACACCGCCATCAATGGCCGCTGCACACCATTGTTGTCGCAGTCGTAGCCGTCGCGTCAGGCCACCGCCATTCGTTGCCCATTATCGGCAACTGCCTCTGTCGCATGGCACTAGCAACTGCTACCGCCCGCCCCTCGAATTCACAGTCGTCTGTCGTTCATTGTTGATGTTGCCCGTTGCCCATTGTCGTTGTCGCTCGTTGCTGTCGTCGCCACCTGTAGCTCTCCTCTGTCATCGCCCGCCACCTCTTTTGCCACACGCCGCCTTCTTTATCGCCCGCCACTGGCCTCCATCTGTTATTTGTTCACTGCTGTCCGACGGCGCCGCTTGCCACTGCCACCCACAGTCACACGCAGTCATTAGCCTGTCCTGTTGTCCACAACTGTCATTCGTCGCCCCTAATGCTGCCAACACCTGACTCTGCCACTCACCACAGCCCGCCACCGCTGCTCGTTGTTGCCACCCACCGCAGCCACTGTTGTCGTTGTTTCAGTCCATAGCCCAATTCCGTCGCCGCTGCCATTGCCTTTGACCCAAGTAAACATATTGTTTTTATTCTACCTTAAACCAAATAAAAATGTATGTAAAGTCCTGCATTTATTTTTCAAAGAATTAAACAACTCAAAAATATTTCAAATATATTATAAACATAATTCAAGTTGGTTTGTTGAATTGTAGGAATGCTTTGGGCATATTGTGTGATAGAAAAGTACTACTCAGACTGAAAGGAAAATTTTATAAGATGGTGGTGAGACATACATTGCCCTATGACGATGAATGTTGGCCTTTAAAAGAGATGCATAAAACAAAGCTAAGTGTTGTCGAGATGAGAATGTTAAGGTGGATGAGTTGCTTTACACTTAGAAACAAAATACAAATGAATATATCTGTGATAGGGTTGGTGTAACTTCAGTGTCGGACAAAATTAGAGAGAGTTGTCTTAGATGATTTGGTCACATTAAACGTTGTCATCTGATGATCGGATTAGGAGACTAGATGTTTTAGAATTGACCTATGTTACAAAGGCAAAGGTAGACCTGGAAAGACTTGAGCATATTGTATAAAAAATGAACTTAATTATTATAATTAAATGAAAATACAACACTCAATAGAACACAATGAAAAAATGGATTTACGTAACCGACCCCACTTAATGGGATAAAAGTTTGTTATTGTTGTTATTTTACCTTTTACATTGAGTTTTATTTTCAGCAAAACAAACGACTCATAAATATTTTACAAGATTAAGAGTTTGGTTGAGTTGTTGTAGTTTATTAACATAAGCTGTTGCGGATAAGCTGTCTGGTTGTTTATTTTGTGAAGTTTGAAAATAACTATTTTGCAGTTGTTTCTAGGCAAATAATTGTCTGCCCCTATGCAGCAATGTTGTTTTCAACAAAACTGTTATTGCAATATATTTGATACTTGAGAAGCAAAAAATAACTTTATAAAAGAAATAAGATATACTCCACACTTAAGAGTGAGTATCATAATTATTAAAATAAAAAGGACAATTAAAAAATATTTATAATATGATAATATTATTTTTAAAATGGAGACGACGTATGTCAGTAGTTAGATTGTACTCCAAAGATACTCTGCACACCCGATCACTCTCGGTGGTTAAATCTTCGAGCATATATGCCCATCGGAAAAAGTCACAGTTCTTAGTGATTCTTTGCGGGCACTTGTAGACCTGTCTCCCGTAGCTATATGGTTGACGTGACGTCAGCATGTGTCTACAATAGCATAGCAATCCTCAGCAGGTCCCTGAAATCATAGAGCTTATATTTTCTAAATGCTTCAAAAAAACAACCATTAGTCATAACACAAGTATAAATCAATAAAAATAATAATAATGTACAGTTTTGTACATGCGTGAGGTCTTAGAGGACTCAGTATGTCAACCAATGAATTTATCACTACAAGAAGACAGCAAACCTTATAAAATAGGGTTTCTTGGTTGCTTTTAACATATCTAATACCAAACTCATGTGTTTCACAAATGCATATCACCAAAAAAATGTCATTCAGAAGAATCTCAAAAACCACAACATCGAAAAGAGGATAATAACTTAGCTACCTTCATTAGGATTTCACATATGACACCAATCAACAACAACTAACAAACCATTTAGAAAAGCCCGCATTATCAAACGGTTCATCATGGACCTCACAAATCCATCAAAAGAAAAAGAAAAACATGGGAAAAAAAAGAAAAAAAAAAACCCCAATAACAAATAATTAAAAAACTCGAACAAACAATATAAAATATACAATGAACAAAAAATAAGCATGAACTATATAAAAATAAACAAGATTCGTCCAATCAACATCCAACAATGACTTATGTAATTCACTCTCTCAATTCAATCATTTCTCCGGCACCTTCGTCATTCTTGGTGTAAACTTTCTGTGATTATGCTTCTGGTTGTGGTATAAATTGTTCTATGTGATATTCAAATGCTTCTGGCGAAACCTATAAATTATCATTGTCAGTCATGCTGAAGTATATATCAGTTCGAGAATGTGTTATTGAATGTAGTTGCGGAGAGTCATTGTAGTCACTATAATCTGCACCTACTTCAAAAATTTGATGTGTCAACAAATCACGTCGTATGACCCATTTTTCCTTCTACACTCCAAATATTTTTTTAATTACGCTGCGTAAGGAGGAGTGTTATTTATTAAATATTTCCTTCCCGTCTTGAGAAACACCGCTAGATCTTTCAAAATCGTGAATGTGATATTTCATATTCGGAAATGGCTTCATATGCCCCATTTATAAGGGATATCCAACATCAACCAAGTAATATTTATGTCTTAAATACAATGATTAGTAATGAACTTAAGAAAAATATAAATATGATTAATAGGTGAACAGACCGCGAGGTGGGTAAGGGAAGTTCTGCTTTCGATTTCTTATCACAAAAGCAAAATTGATGAGAACCAATAAAATTGATTGGATTGAAGCTAACATTGAAATGAACAACATTGCACCAAGTCATCAATTAAATAATCAATAAGGGTCAGAACCACACATTCCCCCTTCCCTTAGATTATTCAATCCTCCACACAAGATCTCTCAAGTACTCAGTTAGGATCCATTTGGTAGTTCCTTCGCTTCTTTGAAGAACTACAGAAAGAGTTGCAAGGGCTTTTGATTTAATCGGTTCCATGAAGTTTAGTTCTATGCAATTGATAAATTTGTTATTTTATTTAATTATATGTTATTCATTGTTTGTTTAAGATAATAATAATAATAATAATAATAATAATAATTGTAATCATTTTTATTATTATATTCATCTATCTAATCATTTATGTTTTTACATCATTTCAGACTATAATTTTAACCAAACAATCTCTCAATTTACTTCACAACACAAGGGAAATATAGAACATAATACAATGCCTTGCCTTCGTAATTTTAACTCATAGGTTATTCTTTTTAAGTTAAATTAGTTAATTAATTTATAACTATATTTTGTTCATGATTAACATTGTATAGGTCTAAATAGCACTTTAATAAGATTGAAACATGAATTAAGTCATTATATTGATATTTTTGGCCCCAATGCTAAAGCATACATGTTATATTAGGGGTGTAATTGTTCGGGTTGAACGTGTGGCAATTATGTCTGACACAAGGTTAGCTCGAATGCACAGTTTTGGTGTTGTTCTCATAGAATTTGTTAAATCTACATTAAAAAATTTATGTGCTAAAAATAATATAAATTAGCTAGACGGGCTATAAGCTTGAGCTTGATCTCGTATAATAAATGAGCTTGAATCTATGCTCAGGCTCAAGGCCCAAAAAGCTCGATTTATGAGTTTGTTAAGTGTCGTTTTTAAGTCAGCTTGGCTTATTTAGAACCCTAGGTTAAGCCAACTCAATGTAATTATTTTGAACTTTCCCTATAAGCATTTGAAGATTTATGCAAAAAAAAAAAAAAAAAAAAAAAAAAATATTTTGTGATCTTTAAGAAGTTGGTATAGTTGTTTACATGATGTTAAAGATTTGAGTGTTATGTGTGCGAAGTATGTAAATAAGCAAGAATTGTGTGGAATGTAATTGTCTTATAAAAATTTTATGAAAAAATTCTTATTTTTTGCATATATATATATATATTGTAGGATGTATAACATGAATATAACCTCACAATACCCTCTGAATAACCTCCCTGACACATACACCGCTGCGTTACGTACTAAAAATTTTTTCTTAAGAACGAGGCGGTGGTTGGTAGGCTCAGCACTCTAGAAATAATTGTTGTTGCATTAGGCTGGCGATGGGTCAGAAATGAATGACAATGATTGGGCATGAGCATTGGGTGGGTTAGAGCTCGGGTTTGGTGGGCCAATTTGTTTGATTGGTTGTTGGGCCACATTACTTGCTTAAGCCCTTCATATAATTA
The DNA here is from genome assembly GCF_001263595.1 of Phalaenopsis equestris. Taxonomy (NCBI): domain Eukaryota; kingdom Viridiplantae; phylum Streptophyta; class Magnoliopsida; order Asparagales; family Orchidaceae; genus Phalaenopsis; species Phalaenopsis equestris. The sequence continues at coordinate 843,564 of NW_018164556.1, read as the reverse complement.
ATTCATGATAGTAGAAGTTGCGCACTTCATCGTGCAACCACATGAAATAATTATTTCAACTAATTAAAGCTATTAAGAGTCGTAGAAGTATGGCCCATAAACTAGTCCAGTGGCTTCATAAGCGCCATAAATGTTAACCGATGAAGTGGTTGGCCCAACTTGCTCCTGAATTTCTAACTGAATACTCATTAAAAAAATCTTGTCCAAGAAGAATTCTAGTAGCCAGGTCCAATTGTGAACCAGTTTTCACTTGGTTCTACCCAAGTCCAAGTAATTTTGCACAAAGCTGATTGGAATCAGGGTTGAATTGGGAAAAATTGGATTGATTTTCTATGAATCGGTTGGTTATAATATTCATCAATTTTCGATTTTTTTTTTGTTTGATTTGATGATCATAAGTAAGAGAAATAGATTAATAGTAGTGAAAGTAGTATTAGTATTGCATCACAATGAACCTCTATTTCCGCAAGAAATATTACATCCAGATAACCTACATCAGGATTAGGTGCGGATGGTATTATCGGAAGTATTATTAATAGTATTGTGGTGTTATTTTAGTAAAATAACACCATAATAGTACCAATAACACTTAAGTATTATCATCCGCACATGAAACTGCATCAGGACTTTTGATGTAATATTTTCTCTTCTTCCACATTTAACATGGTCTGCTTTTCATAATTTTGCCAATAGCACATACAACCTAACTTAAGCCTCAGAATGCACTCGAGTTGGATCCGACTGGGTCTTTTCTAGGGCATGGATGATAATTGTTGTCCGAAAAAAATTTCAAATTGGTTGGGTTTATAGGAGCGTTGGGCTTATGTTTAGTGATGAATCAACGGCGATGCCTTTATAGATTGCTAGCAAACATTTAGGGGGTACTAAGGTTGATAGGAAGATGGATGTGATCTTAGTTTTTTTTTTATTTTCATATTAAAAATAGTACCCAAAAAATACGGAAATTTAAAATAAAAAAATTAGTATTGTATACTTTCTTATTTAATCTGTTTTACTAAATGACTTGTTTCGTGGAAGTTGCCTTGTAGAAAAGTTTCTTAAGAAAATTAGGAGTTTGCACTTTTAAAGTCTCAACCTCAATCTTCAATGAGAACCTCTCTCTTGCTAAAAAAAGTATTGACGACAAATCAGATTTATACCTCAATCTTCAAACAGGAGTGTATTTCAGTAGTGCATTTATCTCAATGAGAACCTCTCTCTCTCTCTCGCTCTCTCGCTCTATCTCGCTCTCTCTAAATAATTGTTGATACAAGTCATCAAGCATCATTTCTTAGTGAGTGCCTAAAATACATATACCATTATAATACGATAGTTAGGAATGTCTAATGAGTCGACTCTAGGTATGTACAATCATGAGGATACTTGAGGGCATATATGAGATATCAACAATAACAATCATGAGCATAGTAATATGTTGAGTTATTTTAGAATATCCGATGCTCTTTAATTGATGTCATGTTTAATTTGATGATTGATGATATTCATTATACCACCATTATATAATAAATCATGTCTCTTTTATTGCTAATCTTATATTTTTCATGTTAATTATTATTTTTGTCTATTTTTATTATTACTAGAAACTCTATTGATATAATAAATATTATTTTCCTGCCTTCTCATACATGTTCTACTCATAATTTCATGTATATAAAGTTTTTTTGTTTGAGCATAAAATAAGTTAACCTTTCCTTTTTTGACTTTTGAAACTTAGTTCAAGAGCTAGAAGCTAGTTTCTTATCCATATCCCATGTTGGTGGAGTTAATCACCTTCTGAACTTAGGTATGACAGAGTGGAATCAGACAAGTATATTTTGTATTTGACATCTCTTATTTTTCATAAAATTGGTTATTATGACAAATTTATTTAGGCATTCACAATTAATGTTATTTACATTATATTAAGTGTTTATTTACTTATTTTGTGTTTGTTTATTGTATTTTATTTATAAAGAATAATGTCAAAGAAAAATAGGTGTTGTTGTCACTAGTTTTAGTAATGACCCAAGAGACATTGAGAAATTTATACTTTTTATTAGAAGTTCTACTTCAACTAATTGCCATGGTGCACCTCTTCCCCCACCTGTTGCTGCTACCTCGCATGTGGCACCTCCTCCCGCACCTACTGTTGCGAATCCTCCCGGGTCACCTGCTCCCGCATCCGATGTTGACTCGTTTCCTGTGACGCCTGCTGCTTCCGCACCTACACCCACACATGTTATTGGCACATCTCCTGAGCCTAGCCCATAAAAAATCAGACATATATCTAACACAAATATGACGATAAACCTTAAATATGATCGGATTTGTGTCTGATATATCTGACACAAATATGCTTAATTCTTATGGTGAATATTATTTGGTATACAACATTATCAAGCAGGGGTGGCCAAGGGTGGTCAGACCAACGAGTAGTGATTGACAGTGGTCGGTGGCTATGGAGGCTAAAGTTATTGTCTATTCTTTAATAAAACTTTATTCATTACAACCATATTTAGGATACAACATTTTCAAACAGGGCTCGTCGACAGCGGCGACCAGGGGCGATTGATGGTGATTGATAGTTGCAGATGAGTGGTGGTCATAATTATGAAGGCTGTAAGTTTTCTTCAGGTCTTTAATATAACATTATATCTTACAATTGTATTTGTGATGTTAGCAAGTAGGGTTTGCTAACTGCGGCGAGCAGAGATGGCCATTGGTGGTTGACGGTGACCGATGGAGCGGTGATCGATGGTAGTTGTGGGCTACAGAAGCCATAAGTTGTCGTCGGGTCTTCAACCCAGACCAAGCTCTGGAATCTCTTCTTCTCTCCTCTCAAGTGATGAGGGGGATCTATTTATAGGCTGCAGGGGAATCATGGTTTCGTTCTTTGACGAATTACTTTCTCAACCACTTTATTGAATTGCCGATATTGATCTCTATTGGTCATAGATATTTTTTTTCTTTCTGTGACTTGAATACATTAATGGCCTTAAAATTAAGCAATCATAGGCTTGTTGGATTCCCTTCATCGAGATGTTCGATTTGAATATAATCATATTAAATTTGGAGTTCATTTGACCATTCAATTGACAATTAAAAATCTCCAAATATGCTTTAATGGGTTTGATTGGACTTAGATTGCACCAATTTTGGTATCATTGGGGTTGTCTTGTCGAGACAATCAGTTTGACTATAAACTAGTTGAAATCGGGGAACTGGATGATATTGATTTTGAATTTTGAAAATCTCTCACATAAATTGTATAGAACTTTGTGCTTGCTAAAAAAAGTATTGACGACAAATCAGATTTATTTGTCAATTTTCTGTAAATTTTATCGTGTTCTATTAATTTGTTCGAATGAGCTTTATGTCTGATTCACAAATTTTCTTCATCATGTCGTAGAGCATTTTCAATTTTATTGCACACGCCATTTTCTTATGAGTATAATAACTGAAACGAAAGCCTTTTTATTGAAATTACTTTTCTTATGGAATTTGATGGAGTAATTGTAATATAAGCTCCTTAATATCTTATATCAAACTATTAAATGTTTATCACTTAAAAAGATTGATTAGGAAGGAATCAGTAGTCTTGTATTGAAAAAATAACTCCATTTGGAGCACAATGAGGGAATGTCTCTCACTGCCTCATTCTTGATCTCACACATCTACCTTATCTTGTTTCCTCGACATCTTTTGACCGCGTGATTCACGAGTTCCTATCATTCACCACCATTTCTCCAATATTGCTACTTCTACGCGAAAGCATTATTCGTTTTATTCATAGATTTCTTCTGATTCTCCATCTTCTATTTGTCCAAAGATTGCCTGCCGGTTTGATTCTTGTGATTGCATCACAAACCTTGAGGACAAGGTTGTAAGAAGCTTTGCTTTATCGATCGTAGATTATTCTCAAATTCTCATTATTTCTATGACTTCCTCGACCATGAGGGCAATGTCGTGTTCAAGGAGTCAATAATGAAAGAGTAATTGGAATATAAGATACTAAATGACTTGTATTAGGTGTTGTGGTATATTGAAAATAGAACGATCGACGACGAAGTGAAAAAAAAAATAGAACGAGAAAATTCACACCAGAAAAGAACACACTGATTTAAGTGGTTCGACAAACTTTGTTTACATCCACGGAGTTGCAGAGGATTTTAGTACTTGAGGAATTTACATTATCGTTGTTCACGTCGACAATTATAAGAACTTCTCTCTCCCTGAAACCTTCACTTCATCCGCAGTTGTTGGCTCTGATACCAGGCCTTAACTTGCTCCTGCTTATGTTCTTTGATTTTGATCTTCCCCTGTTTGAATTTAGGCCTTGACTTGCCAAACTCGAACCTAAGATCTCGCCAGAATCTTTCCTGCGCACCTCCTCAGCCAAAATCAAATCACGAATATCTTCAAATTTCAATTTTGATTTACCTGCAGAATTACTGACAAGCATCTTCATAATTTCCCAGCTATTTGACAATGAAGCCAACAAGATCAGTGCACGTATCTCATCATCAAATTTAATTTCCACAGACAATAATTGATTTGTGATAGTATTAAAATCATTCAGGTGTTGTACAACAGATGTACCTTCCACCATCTTCAAATTAAATAGAGGAACTGCAGAAATCCTAAGAAAAAGGAGAATGACAGTGCAAATGTGGTAACTGAATAAACACATGATGTACTACTGCTGATAGTTCATAGTTTTGTTGATGACTGGATACTGGATTCAGGAGCATCTTTCCACACAACTTTCTATTTGAAATTGATATGGAATTATGTTGCAGGCGACTTTGGGAAAGTATAAATGGCAGATGGAGAAGCTCTGAACGTGATAGGAATGGGAGATATTGACATTGCACTTCCAAATAAGAACAAGTTGACTCTGCAAAAGGTCTGACACATTCATGAATTGAAGAAGAACCTCACTTCTATTAGGCAGCTTGATGAGTGTGGATATGCAGTAGTGTTCTCAGATAGCACTTGGAAGGTTACTAAAGGAACACTGGTACTGGCTCGGGGTAAGAAAACATGTACGCTATATATGCTTACTAGTTTAATTAACAATGTTGATACTACTGTTGAAGAGAGCACAGTAGAGTTGTGGCATTGCAGACTTGACCACATGAGTTAGAGAGGTATGAAAGAACTTCAGTTCAGAGGTAAGCTACCATAACTGAAGTAGTTAATCTCGGCATCTGTGAGAGTTACATTATGGGGAAGCAGAGGAAGGTCAGTTTCTTGAAGGGTGGCAGGACGCCAAAGGCAGGAAAGCGAGATCTTGTGCACACAGATGTGTGGGGACCTTTTTCAGTGGCGTCTCTTGGAGGCTCTCGTTAATACGCCATATTTATTGATGATCATAGCAGAAAGGTATGGGTTTATTTCTTGAAGTATAATCTGATGTATTCAGTGTGTTTAGAACTTGGAAGACCATGGTTGAGATAGAGACATGCTTAAAGCTAAAATGTCTAAGGTCTGATAATGGTAGTGAGTACATTGATGGTGGGTTCAAGGAGTATTGTGCAGCTCAGAGAATCAGAATGGAGAAGACTACTTCGGGGACACTACAGCAAAATGGTGTTGCAGAGTGCATAAACACGACCATTAATGAGCAGGCTAAAAGCATGAGATTGCATGCCAGACTATCACCTACTTTCTGGGCAGAAGTTGTCAGTACTGTAGTTTATTTGATCAATAGGGGGTCATCTGTTCCATTAAACTGTGAATTACCTGATGAAGTCTAGAGTGGGAAAGAAGTCAAATTTACTCACCTTAAGACTTTTGGATGTCTTTCTTATATTCTCATTAATCCTAATGCTCGAAGTAAGCTTGAGGCTAAGTCAAAGAAGTGTTATTTTATTGGCTATGGAGATAAGACATTTGGATATCGTTTCTGGGATGATCAGTGTCGGAAGATCATAAGGAGCAGGAACGTGATTTTCAATGAGAAGCTTATGTACAAGAACAAGTCCAGTACAGTTTCTGAAACAACACTGAAGGAATATGGGTTGGTAAGATTTGATGATTTACCAGAGGACACAGTGCAGGACAGAGATGCAGTTGACGAGGAGAGTGGATAAGGGGCATCCACTCCTATTGTTCCACAGTCAGTTTCAGAGCAGTCTACCCCTACAGTTTTAGTTCGAAGGTCAGAAAGGGCTAGACGTTCTCCACAACGTTATTCTCCATCTTTGAACTACATTCAGCTGACAGGTGGTGGAGAACCTCAAAGTTATGAAGAAATATTGCAAGATGAAAATTCGAGCAAGTGAGAGCTTGCCATGAAGGAGGAGATGAATTCTCTGCTTGAAAGTCGGACTTGAGAGTTGGCAGATCTTCTATCTGGGAAGAAGGCATTACACAAAAAGTGAGTGTATCAAGTGAAGACTGAGCATTATGGCAATAAAAGGTACAAGGCTAGACTTGTTTTAAAGGGTTTTCAGCAGAAACACGGTATTGATTATTCCGAGATTTTCTCTCGTGTGGTGAAGCTTACAACCATCAGAATGGTACTGTCTATGGTGGCTACTGAAGATCTCTCCCTTGAGCAGTTAGGTGTGAAGACAACATTTCTTCACAAGGATCTTGAAGAAGACATCTACATGCACCAACCTAAAGGGTTCGTGGTACCAGGAAAGGAAGAGTCAATTTGCAGATTGAAGAAGAGCATGTATGGTCTGAAGCAAACTCCTAGACAGTGGCACAAGAAATTTGATAATTTCAAGCACAGTGCAGGGTACAACAGATGTCAGGCAGATCACTATTGTTATGTCAGGTATTTTGACAATTCTTATATCATTCTACTGCTGTATGTGGATGATATGCTTATTGCACGTGTTAGTATTGAGGATATCAATAATCCGAAGAAGAAGATGTCAAAGCACTTAGCAATGAAGGATTTGAGAGCGGAAAAATAAATCATTGGTATGAGAATTGTTAGAGATAGAGTCAGAGGCATGTTGAGACTCTCTCAGGCTGAGTATGTGAAAAAGGTACCTAGCAGGTTCAACAAGGCCAAACCAGTTGGCACACCCTTGGGAAGTCACTTCAGTCTCAGCAAGAATCAGTCACCCAGGTCAGAAGAGGAACAAGATCACATGAGTAAGGTTCCTTATGCTTCAGCTATTGGTTCACTTATGTATGTTATGGTTTGCACCAAATCGGATATTGCCCATGTAGTGGGAGACGTTACCAGATACATGAGTAATTCTAGAAAGGAACATTGGGAAGCAGTGAAGTGGATCTTGAGGTACCTAAGAGGCTCTGCAGAAACTTGCTTGTGTTTCTCAGGAAAGAGTTCAGAGGTACGTGGCTATGTTGATGCTAATATAGTTGGGGACATTGATACCAGAAGAAGTACTACATACTATATTTATATTTTTGGTAGCACTGCAGTATCGTGGAGCTCTAATATGCAGAAGACAGTTTCATTGTCTACCACAAACGCTGGGTATATAGCAGTGTCAGAGGCTGCAAAAGAGATGATATGGCTACAGGGCTTCTTGGAAGAATTGGGCTAGAAGAATCATAAGATCATTCTCTACAGTGATAGTCAGAGCGTCATATACCTTGCCAGAAATCTAGCATTTCAGTGCATGACTAAGCACATTCAGATCAAGTATCACTTCATACGGTCATTGTTAGATGACAGACAGTTGTTGCTTGAGAAATTTTGTAGAAGCCAGAACCCTGTTGATATGTTGACAAATGGTGTTACTCTGGAGAAACTGAAGTTGTGTGCAGCTTCAGTTGGTCTTCTAGCTTGAAGATAATGGCATTGAGTTGCAGAGGTGGAGGATAACACATTTGAAGAAAAAGGCTACGCCACTAGTGGAGGATATCAGTTTGAGGAAGAAGAAGTTGGAGTATGTGTACCGGTCTCCAAGTGGAAGATTTGTTGAGTGTGGAGCCCGGTAGAGAAAAACAAAAGAAAAAAAAACCATAACTACTCCCATTAACTTCCTCCCCTGTCTCTGTCTCTCTTTCGTGAACAAAATAGAACCCTCTCGTTTCAGTCTCTCTCTCTCTCGCGAAACAGGAAGCTCCCATTTTCGCGAATAGAAAAAGAAGTGCTCCCTATCTCCGACTCTCGCTCGCGAAACAGAAACCTTGCTCCCTCTGCGCGTCTTTGTTGAAGGTCTGGTGGTTCAATCAAGAGGGAGGAGTCGTTACTCCCTTGATATTTCTCCTCGGCAGGTGTTTTTGCAAGGTGTTGTTTTTGCGTGCTCTGCAGAAGGGAAAAGAAGATAGTGGAAGAAGAATGCTGCTCTTCTTGATTACTTCTTGTTAGCTTGTGACAGAAGAGAAATAGGTTTTTTTCTCTTGTACGTATTTCTTCTTCTTCGGTGTTCTTGCTCTTGGGTAAATCTTGGTGTAAAGAGAGATAGGCAGATTGATGCATTTGCTAGACTTGATTTGCTTTAGTTTAGGTGGCCTACATCCGATCGGCCTCTGGCCTCAGTTCAGGAGGTTCTATCTAGTCATATGGTCCCTTGGTTTCATACCAGTGGAACCTCCTTAGATGCACTTTTATGTCTCCTAATTTGTTGAATCATCTCGAGATTCGTAGAGGCGCATTCATGATGCACACATAAAAAAATACATTTTTATTTAATTATTTAATCATTTCAAATCATGATAAGCCGAACACGAACGAACATACATTAGTTTGTGTTCGGCTTATTTATAGTTCCAACTCGAAAAAATTATGTGTTCAACTCATTTGCTTAACCAATAAATCAAATACAAATTTTTAACGCGCTGAACATAAATTATTTGCGAATAAAGAGCACTTTTTATAGCCTTACATATCACTCATATTTTGGTGTTTTAATATAAACATCATGCTTAGAATGTATAAAAATAATAATCATGCCAGGCTGCTGACCTATTTGCAGACTTTCGTGAATTTATTAAACTAAGTGTGGTGTTTCACAGGCTTGCGAGATTTCAGTGAGCCATCTTACTTCGGGGCATATAATAACATTAATTATTTCGCTATAATACAGTTGCACAAGATTAACCAACTTAGGTAATGATTATTTTGAGTACAGTACAAAGGAAACCTTGCGAAGGATTATGTCTAAGTATTTGAGAATGTGAATGACTTATGAATGTTTGTGAGGATTGAGTTACAATAATTCATTATCCCCTCGGTTGATAAAAATAAGAATCATTTGCCTTTGTGGCACCACAATTGACCCTAAAAGAGGGTCAGTTCATATGGGATTACAAGATAATGTTGGTGATTGCAACAACAATAATTGGCTACAAAAACTTTAGTTGGTTACTATAATGACTATAAATGGCAACAAATTATTTTTGTTGATCGACAACGATCATTGGTGACTGGTGACTCAAGAGTTAAGTTTTAGCACTTACCCTACTCTTTTCTCTCTTCCCTACCCCTAGAAGTGAAGAACAAAGGTCTATTAGCAGTTTTTTTAGAGGGACATTTTGATAAATTTCATCGGGCAATCCACATTTAATCTCTCAATCACAAATAGTTTTTCCAAACATTTTAGTGTCTTAATGACATCATAATTGAATAATCATTGGCTAGTTGGATTCCTCTTGTCGAGATGCTCGATTTAACTAAATAATGCTAAAGTTTTAAGATTTTTTAGCATTTCAATCGATGCACCAACGCATTTAAATATTCAACCTAGGTTATTTTGAACTTCGATGAATTATTTTTAGTTTTATCGAGTTTGTATTGTCATGATGTTCATTTTGACTATAAATTTCTTGAAATCAGGGCTCATATAATCTTAAATTTGAATTTGAATTTGAATTTGAAATATTTCTTGCTCAAAATACATTGAGGTTCATTCCTCATCACAAAAATTTGTTGATGACAGTTCAATTATGTTAACATATTTAGATATATTTTATATTGAAAATATTTTTGTGATGCATATTTTTAATTTTATTCGGCATATGCTCTCTCTCCATAAAGTTAATTTATCAGATAAACAATCAAATTATTATATAATAATTATTCAAAAGATTTGTTGTATCGAGATATGATATAGACATGACATCCAAAGTAATGATATGTATTTTAAAATAGCCTATTTTAATGTAAATTGTATTAAAAAAATTTTATAATATGGGTGGATGGAGATCATCCTTTTTTTTTTATTTAAAGACTAATTATGATGGTTTGCACACAAGTGAAAATATTACATTTGGATCTCGAACTCTAATTAAAATTTGACGTGTGTTAAATATGAAAAATATTATTTTATAATCTAAAAAACAGATAAGCTCGGCTCATATTGATTATCATAGACAACTATGTTTTATATTATGACATTCACATCAAATTGTTTATTTGAATATTTTTCTGCTTAGTACAATATGATTATATTAAAGAAAAATATTCAATATTATAATATTAAACATCATGATAGGGTCGAAAAACTCAACCAATTTTGATTATCATGACTTTAATGAAGGTTTTCTTTAATATAATTATATTGTACACTATGACTTTCACATCGAATTATTTATTCAAGATTTTTTTTACTTAGCACAACATGAATGTACTGTGTTGTACGCTACGACCGGATCAAACCGGATCAAACTAATGATTTTTTCTACATTTTATAACAAAATATTATTTTATATAATTGACGGTCATCAAATTTTAATCAGAGATTTCGGACGTAATATTTTCTTTGAATACGACCCTAATATCTTTGTCCACACCAACCAGTTCACTTAAAATTTAAAATAAATAAACAAAATCTTAATATATACACTGAAAAAAAGGCCAAGTTGACAGCAGTCAAACTATCTCCGGCGAAAGCTGCTTTCCAGGCGGCGACAGCCGGTGGCGACACGGTGGACACGCC
>NW_018164556.1:815330-832650 GCF_001263595.1 Phalaenopsis equestris | reverse complement strand
GGGAAGAAGAGAGCGTGGTCAGGGTCATCGTGTAACTGATCATCGGAAGCGGCGTAATTGTAGACGAAGGGGCTGACGTGGACAACGACGGGCTTGCCCTTGGGTTTCACTACGACGCCAACGCCGCCCTTGCCGACGTTGACGGTGGTGCCGCCGGGCTTGTGATTTGGACCAGTTTGGACGCCGACGCCTCCGTGGCCGACGTTGACGGAGGTGCCTTTGCCGGTGTGGACGTCGACTCCGCCTTTTCCGACCCCAACGGTGGTGCCGCCAGGCTTTGACTTACCAGTGTTGACATTGACTCCGCCATGACCGACGTCGACTGTGGTGCCTTTGCCGGTGTTGACGTTGACCCCATCATTGCCGACGCTAACTGTGGTGTCTTTGCCGGTGTTGACGTTGACTCCGTTCTTACCGGCGGTCACTGAGGTGTCTGTGTTCTTGTTGTACACGTCTGTAATGCAGTAAAAATGGAGATTAATGGTATTGAGGTGATATTCATCATAATACCATCAACTTATAATACAAAAATACGGTCTCATAATACCATCAACTTAATATATTAATTTTGATAAGGAGTTTTGAAATTATTTACCAAACAATTTAATATATATTAATTTTATCGTATATTTAAAACACAAAAATATATGGTCTCATATTTTTAATTTTCTTTTTTTATTTTAAAATGATCATGACTGGTACTTGCATGATTGAAAGCTTACCCATAATTTTGCAATAATAGATAAACCAATAAATGTGTAGTTATAATAAGCTTTAAGATAAATTATTGATCATTTATGTTTTCTAGTACATGGACCAAAAATATTTTTTAGTCTACATTATGAATATCATTGTTATAATTTTACTATGATTATTAAAAAAATGAACTTAATTAATGCATTTTAAATATAATTAATAAAATAATAAATTGATCTTTTAAAACAGAATATGGTTATTTACCACTAGTGTGCCATCAAGAAAAAAATATATAATTTATTTTTAGCAAATTTGTTGAATATAATTGTAAATTATACCTTAAATCCGCTCATTTGTTAATCATAACTTGTCTTTATGATTGTAGATAAGAACTTTCTTATACGTAGAGATACGTCTGGAGTCCAATGAAATCACCCCATGTGGAGGTGACGGAAAAATTAAAAAAAAATTGTTTTAGCACAGAGAAATATTCCTCCCGTGTTATCCGTATTATTCAAGTGTTATTGTCTTATTAAAACACCGGAAATATTCGCAGAACACAATAATACATAAATATCACCACAATAACACATGAATAAAACGGAATAACACGAGAGGAATATTCCTTTGTGTTACCGGGTCAGAGATCACAAGAAACGAGTTTTTTTTTTTTTTCCTGCAAGTTCCACGTAGAGGTGATTGATTGGACTCCGGACATATGTCGTAATAATTTTTCGAGAGAGACGTGATATACCTGGCTGGAGGAGTTGTGCAATAGCACTTGGCATAGGAGTATTAGGAAGAATGGTGCGCCAATAGACTTGTGGCTCTAAGGAAGGATGATTTGCTTCTCCAACCATTATAAACTGTCTCCCAAAAAAAAAAAAAAAATCAGAAGAATTACATATAGTTCATGAATCTTATATAAATAATAAAATAAAATAAAATAAAATAAAAATTCCGATCACCAGAAACATTGAAGAAAGAAGAGGAAGGAGAAGATCCATGGCTGCTTCCAAGCTAAAGCAATGGCGAAGTCTTGTGAGTTAGGGAAGCTAAGCTGGTCCGAATGCTTATATAGAGAAGAGGAGCGCATAATTTGGTCTGGTGGCAGAAGAGAGGTGTGGGAGTGCTGCAGACATCACTTCACTGCATTTATGTGAATCTCAACTGCCATCGCCTTGATATTGAATGATGCGAATTGGTAGACAGCAATTTTGGAGCCGCACAGGCTTCGTCTTGTTACTCCCATGACAGCCATGCACGTGTGACTTGTAGCACGGGTGATTGGGCTTAAATTGTGCTAAGTGCTAAGAGTCTAAGTGAGGGTTTAGCTTATGATTTTGTAGAAAGCTTGTTTAATTACAACTTTAAAAAAACAGTCTTTTAAAGCTGCTTAAACTTTTCTTTTTTTCTTTTTTTTCTTTTTTTCTTTTTTTTAGATGATAAACATTTAAATTTGCAAAAAAAATATTGAACTCGAACTTCTTTATCTAATCTTAAAATACATACACTATAGAATTGGTTCATTTGCCAGATAAGGGACAGGTGTGGTGTTGGGGACCTTGTACTCTTTTTCTAAATTGAAAGAAAAGTCACCGCTTTGCTCACGAGAATGTAGAAATATTTGTCGAACCTCATTAAATCTCTATGTTTTCTGCTTGATTTGCATTGATTCTTGCATTCTTTGCCCTAAAATTCTCAGCACATACAAACTAATAATTCTCATATGTTTACATGTCGAACATCTAAACTTTTATTTTTACGTACATACCATTCAATCCATAGTTTTTGGCTATCATAGTATATGTGTCAAGTTGTGAGATTGTGGAGGGAGTAAAATCAGCGGAACACGATTAGAATACGTGATGGGAATAGGGTTTCAAAATGGAAAATAAACAGAGTTTCGTTGACAACAATATAAGAAAAAACATAGAAATCAAACAAATTTCACGAATAAATTGTGATTCTCTCTAGAACGAAAAAAAAACTCTAAAGATAATTAAAGAGGTTAATTGTGCAAAATGCCTTTTATGAAAGAGTTTTTTTGCCTAAAAATATATATAAGATGAAGAAATTATAAAAATATTTGATCTTAAATATTTTTTTTAATTAAAAGAGCAGCTCGTGGCTCCTTACACGTTAATCATAATAAAGAGAGTACATAATTTGGGAGGAAAAGAGGGTCCCTACTAAAAAAGAAGAGAAATACATTGAGACCTAAGGGTTATTATGGCATGATCAATCTAGCAAAAATGTATGTTATAAATGTGGATCATCTTTATGTGTGAATAATCATAATAGTAAAGTTCTAGAAGATGAAAGAGATGGTAAAGAAATTAGTTAAGGTTGTTCGTATTTTTCATTAATCCCAAGAGCATAACAACTATTTAAAACGTAAGAATAAATTGAATGTATGATATGACATTCAAATCATCACAACAAAGATAGTTTAATGCATCATCCTGTTTATGGTAAAACATGAAAAGTATTTGATATTCATTATCCTGACTTTGCTTCTGAACCACAATATATTCGGCTTGATTTAGCCGTTGAAGGATTCAATTCAATCTTATGAATAGTACATACAACATATAGTGTAAGGTTTTGGTACCTTATAATTATCTTATTAGATTGGGATGAAACATTCCTCATGCATTCTGCCTACTATTTTACCACGAGTGAAAAGATGGGGTAATAATATTGAAGTTTATTTATAATTATTAATTCATGAATTGCATTAACTTTTGGCATGGTGTTATGAGGTTGCAACATGTCAAAATCTTATAATGTGTGTAAACTTAATGTGGACTATCAATGGCTTTCCTGCATATGATATATTATCTGAATGTAGTACAGGGGAAATATTTGCTTGATCGTGTTGTGCTAAAAATACTAAACCATGATGATTATATAAGATTTATAATTTCTCTCATATTTGAGTCATCGATGTTGGCTACCATTTGGACATATATTTTGTCGATAAAAATACTAGGACCTAGCGCCACAAAGTGCGTTTAACAAAATTAAATTCAGGCTTAACGCTTTGGTGCCTCAATTTTGGGAGCAACGCAACACCGATGCCAGGCACCACAAATCCCTACCTAAAAAAATTTTTATGGCTATCCAAAAAAGTTATGCCACGTGATAGGCGTTGCAACGCCAGAGAATCTATAAATAAGGAAGGAATCATAATGCTTTTGTATTGTCGACTTTCGAGAGCGGGCTCTGCCATGTCTTTTCTCTCTTATCTCATTTTCACAAATCATTGCCAAAGATGCCTCATCAGCACTCTCAGGTGGCGAGACTAGAGCCCGATCATGTTCCTTTTAAAATTAATTTAAAACCTTTAATAATTAAAAAACTCAAAACAAATTTAAAACCTTTAATCATTTCAAAATCCAAAACAAAATTTAAAACCTTTTAAAAATAATTTAAAACCTTTAATCTTTTGAAAAACCAAAACAAATTTTAAACCTTTTTAAAACAATGTGAAACCCTTAATCATTTAAGAAAATCCAAAAAATAAAAAATAAAAAATTTTAAAACTTTAATCATTTTAAAAAAAGCAAAAAAAACTTTATATAATAATTTGACTCTTTAATCATTTAAAACCCCAAAAATAAATTTTATTTTTAAAATAATTTAAAACATTTAATCATTTAAAAATCCAAAAAAATTTCAATACCTTTTTAAAATAATTTAAAACCCTTAATCATTTAAAAATCCAAAAAAATATTAAAACCTTATTAAAATAAGTTAAATTCTTTAATCACTTAAAAAATATAAAACAATTTTAAAACCTTTAAAAATAACTTAGGAATTTTAAGCATTTAAATTTAAAGATAATTAAAAACCTTTAAAAACTTTAATTTCTTTAAAATAACTTAAATTTTCAACTCTCAAAATACTTTTAACCATTTAAGATAAAATAATTTAAAATTTCAACTTTCAAAATACTTATAACCATTTAAAAAAGCCCAAAATTTCAATCTTCACACCACTTAAAAATAAAAATTTTAACTTTTAAAACACTTAAAACCATTTGAAAGAACTTAAAATATTCAACTTAAAAAATATTTTAAACCATTCAAGATAACTTCAAATATTAAAACATATAGAAACTTTTTAATAATAATAATAATAATAATGATAACTCAAAATCTTAACTAAAATGCACATTAAGACTAGTTAAAATGGTTTAAAGTTTAAACTTCAAAATACTCTAAAGAATATTTAAAATATAACTTTGAAATTTCTACTTTAAAATATTTTGGAACTTCTCTAAAAAAGGTTAAAATTCTTAATTTTGATGATTTAAACACTTTAAATTTCAATAGCAAGCTTGAAATATTTAAACCCCACATATTTTAAGCACTTAAAACACTTGATATATTTAAACTTTGAATCACCATAAACTTAAAACAATCATTTAACTTATCATATCAAATCACATAAGCTTACAACTTTCATGTAAACTTTAATTATAAAACTTTAAACCATAACTAAAAATGAAATGTAGGAGTAAAACCAATGGAAAACACCAATATAGGATAGAAAACCAAATATAAAATTTTGAACATAGAATACCTTAATTTTCATGTTGACCAACAAAATTATAAGTTGAACCAAATCATAAATTAAATATCAAAATCCAAAAAATAATATGAAATACACCCACTTAAATAATGAAAACCACTATTAAGCAGGTCAACTATGAATCATAGGATTAGCCAACTTAGAAACAAAACTTAGTATCACACATGCCTTAGAATAGTCTAGTCTAAAGCATATGTTAGTTTACTAGGTACCGCTAGTTAGTACTAAGAACTACGATCTATCAAACAAACAACCTTCTCCCTTAGACTATGTATGTGAACTAGGATGAGGAAGCCCATGGTTATTGACAAAGACACCTCAAATCACTTAATTGTAAAAATACATACACTTGCAATCACTATTACAATAAGTAGAGATTTCTTAATGTCAAGTTGGTTAATAGCTAAAGTATACTAATGAACTTAGGATGATGGAAAGTCTAATGCATCTTGATCAGGTGCATTCAACTATCCCAAATTTTATTTACAGGGCCTCCAAGCAAGATGCATGGCCTCCTCATTTTTAATTCCACTAACTTCAAGCTCCACATGCACTTTCAAGAAACTTAAAACAACTTAAAACCGCATTTCCTTCAACAATGACTTTAAAACCTTTGATAATAATAATAATAATAAATATTACACATCTCTTAAATATATATCACATATTTTTTATATCTCTTAGAACTTTCTTCTTATGTTGGAGTTGAGCTCATCTAGAAAAATATGGCTGGCAAGTTGGGACCTACCCTATTCGGTGGGACTCTTAAGGTCAATGGTTGAGCCTCTAGAAATTGACCAGTTATTAAAGAGTTTATTTAAAATAAATAAAAATTTATATATTAAAAAATAAACTTAGTGATAACTTATATAGAAATAGCCATTAGAAAGTAGTCCATATTAATTAAAGATTGGGGGGATGGTAGTAGTTATTTTCTATGCATTAATTATTTATGGGTGAAGCACATGGATTTGACAATGCTATTATTATTTGCAATATATTCTTCGGACATCTGTACATGTGATAGTCAACGTGGCCTTGTAGCTTATAGGGATTATATATATATATATATATATATATATATATATATCTAAGAATAATTTAAGGGTAAATGTGTGTCAGTTATTCCACTGATTTTGCACATTCATATATATATATATAATTACGTGCGAAGTCCAATAAAATTACGCCACAAAGAATATTCCCAGTAACACATGTAATACAAGAGAATATTCCCTCCGTGTTATTCAGGTGTTATTGTATGTTATTCATGTGTTATTGTGTTCTGAGAATATTCCTGATGTTATAATAACACATCAATAACACTTGAATAACATACAATAACAATAACACGAGAAGAATATTTTCTTGTGTTACCAGACCGATTTTTTTTCTATATTCACACCTTCACGTGTGTGGCGTGATTTCATTAGACTCCGCACGAAATGTAATTTTTTTTCCTGTGTGTGTGCGGGTGAGTGATTAATTCCTATCAATATATAATTGTAATAATAAGGATTTAAAAATAAATAAATTTATTTTAATATTAATGAAATGTAAATATATTTTATATAATATTAATCTCAAAATAAATTAAATGTTTTTTTTGTTTTCTCAACCAACCTCTTCAATTTAATTCATTGATGACATGGAGATCTGAGAGGAGCATTGAAAGGCATGAATGACAACACTTCCTTTATTTTATTTTATTTTATTTTATTTTAATTTGATAGAGCAGGCTTGCCTTAATTTTTCCACAGCTGCTCTTGATTTCTTCGTTGGCATTATTATTCTTTAATTTATGAAAAAGACAAATTGTGGCGAAATATTCTTCTACGTTTCAAACTGCAGTTTTTTATTCATCAACGCATTAGAAATCCTCTAAAATTTATTATTATCTTATATTGTTTTAAATGTGAGAAATTTTCATGTATGTCACATAATTCTTATTTACTTATATGTTCAACACCCATAATTTGATATGCACACTTATAATATCCTGATTTCATGATCTTATACATAAAAATGTGTGTATTATATTGATGATGATATTTTTCATATGATGTTAATAATTTGAATAATATTCATATAAATATGAATATTTAGGTGTTGAGTGCATAATTGTGTGATATATACATGTAAATGAGTCTATCCTTTTCTTATATTCTAAGTCAATATCCTAAATTTATGAATTTCATTTTCTAAATTTGATATAAATATCTTCAAACTAATTATAAAAACTCAATTCTTAATAAAATTTTAATTTAAAGATGGATAAATTAAACACTTAAGGGTCTGCTTGGGGCAGTTGAAGCTTATTGAATAATCTGCTGATAAGCTGGGCGCGGTGGTTATAACAAATTTTTATTTTTTTGGAAAAGCAAACCGCTGCCAGAAAGCTGTCACCGCATCTTGTGAAGCATAAGCTGTCAAAACGCAGTTTACTCAAACAAGTCAGGTACGTTTTCAAAACGCCACCACACCAAAAAATTTGCCCCAAACGGGCCCTAAGTCTCTCTCTCTCTCTCTCTATATGTATATAATATGAAAAATTTATCAATACTTATTTGCTTACATATCTAACAGCTAAATTTAAATTTTTACATACATCAATTTATCTATTCATGAAAAGACGTATTTTATCATTTTAAATATTAAAATTGTGATATTTTTGAAATAATATGAAAGATTTAGGTATATAAATGTAAGAAAATAAATTTAGCTGCGGAGCAATTAATGGCGCTCAAGACTTTTCCCGCACTAAAACCGTCAGCTTTCATGCTGCAGAGCAAAAGCCTACTCTTCCAAGAAGAAATCCAAAACATTAATACTCTAACCATTAGTTCGGTTGGATGTTACAGACTTCAATTCTTATCTAATTACTGAAGTGACACTAGCCTTTATCTAACTTCAGTGATGGATACCATGGGTTTGGATCGTATACATTCTTGTCTAATCAAGCTTATGTTCTGTTTTGATGAACAAATCTTGGGGTGATGAGGCCTAGTTTTAATAACATAGATGAGTTGGAGATCAAACAAATTTAAAATGACTAAAATGTCTCGCCAAATGCCAGATTCGTCGCATGATCTACAATGAGTCTAAGCAAGTGATCATCATCACTTGCAACTTTTAAACAAATATTATAAGTCTACCACAGCGGTTTATACCACCATAAAAATGTTTTGCAACGGCACAAATCCATGTGGATCATTATCACCTAATTTTCTAATCAAATTAGGCAAATGTTCTTATGTCTTAGGTGAATACCATGAACAAGCAAGTTGGAGATCAAACAAATTCAAAATGACTAAAATGTCTTGCCAAATGCCAGATTCGTTGCATGTTCTTATGTCTTAGGTGAATACCATGAACAAGCTTGGTTGACCTATTCAAGCAAGCAAGTGGTCCTTCTTAACCTTAGGTATATCTTGAGTTTCTTAATGTGCAAGCACATCTCTTCCACTCGAGCATTAAGTGGTCCTTCTTAACCTTAGGTATATCTTGAGTTTCCTAATGCACCATCACAAAGGTCATAAAATATTTGTTTTCCATCAATATTATGAAGCATCATAAGGTGGTAAAACCCATTTAAATCAATGCTATGTTGATGGCATTTAGTTAATAGTGGGGACCAAAAATAAGAATGACTAGGGAAGCCTAAGCAGTATTTTCAATTATATTTACTCATGCTGATCAAATTTTTGGAAAAGCTAAAAAAAAAAAAAAATAGAAGAAGAAATTCGCTAAGTGACAAATAAATAAGTTTTAATTAACTGTATATAATTCATCTTTTAAAATTAATTTTGGACTTCAAAATTAAATAAAAAAGGATACATTTTGATGATGTTCATGAAAGACATGTCGATCTACAAACTTTTTTCAATTATTAATTTAAAATATTAAATTAAAAATTTCTTCTTTTTTTTTTTTTATAAATTTAGTGGTCTGGATTTGCAGTTTCATCTGCAGCTCCTTTTATTTTTTTTGATCAATTTCAAGCAGCCGGCCATCTTAATAAGTAGCCCATAAGCCCAACATGATATGTTCCATCGCAAAGAAGTTCACACAAAATGGGCTTAAGAGCATTACAGTGTTAATACTGCATCTTAATACGGGGAAAGTGATGTTTTTCTCATTAGTTAAGTTATAATAATTGTAAAATATTTCATTTAACTTTGAAGAAATAAGTTTTTTTTTTTTTTGGCAGCATCAGTTCTGTATGATAAAAAATATATGTTTGTCTTTCGAAATACATAAAGAAATAGTTTATATTATACTCTTAAGGCTCTCAAGTTTCTCTCTCACCCCTTATTTACCCTTTGTACATTGAGTGTGATTCACAGATAAATTTATATTTAACATCCTGAAAGTACGGTGAGCGTGAAATCATGTCACAAATAAGAAAATGAGTAACACAAGGAGAAGTCCCCTAACCTCTAGAAGCCCTAGATAACATGAATTGCACCTGTAAGTTTGTAAATCATCATATCAACAACTCAAAGAGCAAATGATGGTGCAATCAAAAGTACCCTCGCTCTATAAAGGGTGTAACTGACATGATCGGAGACATCTCATCACCTACAAAGGGAAGCTACCTTGAACTCCTTAAGGATCTCTTATGCTCTCGAACTAGATTAAGACACTCACTATTATGATAGCACGGGTACCACAATGCTTGACAATTCACTACAAGAATTTAATCTATTTTTGACGGTCCAAAACAATCAATAAATATCATAGAAACATCAGCTAATTAAATTCCAACGGTTTATCGACAATTTTAAGGGTCTCGCTAAAACCCTTGTTGGTAACTCATAAATCCACAACCTTATCGATGACTTTTGTCTGCTGCCGGTGTTTCGACGGGTCATACCCGTTGATCTACGCTGTAATTAAATTACATTTGTAAGTCGTTAGTATCTGCCTGTTTCTAAATTATCAACGGACAAATCGTCAGATTTCATACAAGGGTGGTTGTTGGTAACGAGTAAGTAAGTCATTGGAATTAACTGACGCATATATTTGTCGGTAAACTGGAACAAATGTAGGTTTTTTGCCATCGAAACTAGGCATCAGTTTTTTGATAGCACGTCACATATCCGTTGATTTTCCTTTGGTATGTTTACTGATGTATATCATGATTGTTGAACCATAAAACCGTCAGAAATCAGTTCAAAATTTTCGACGAGAAGATAATAGTATGATTTTCCACTAATTTTAGTTATTTTTCCTGATGTGATCTCAAACATGAGTCAATGGAAGCACCAAAAAGCACACAACCTGAGAACACCTTCTCTTAACAAATCATCGAAGTTGAACTTATCAAAAATTTCAAAATCCAAGCATTAGAATCCTATCAGAGACGATTAGATTCGACCAATTGTATTGCCTTCAAATCATCAGTATGCCTACTAAGCATTAGCAACGCACTCAAGTGTCGCTTCTTCCTCACAACACTTAGAGAGTCAATTCTTAGATGACTCATTGACCAACCATTAGGGGTGATCACCTCCTTTGTGGACTTTAAAAGAATGTTAATATCTCAGTTTACATATGCACATAAGCCAGAGAAACTCACAACCCTTCTCAAGCTACGCCAAAGATAGAGCAAACCCATACACACGTTCATTACTTGCTTTCAAAGGGAAATGTTGGAAGTTCGAGATCTCGAACACACGGTCACACATGCCGCTCTTGCACATGGATTTATGGAAGGTTCGTTCCGCTATTCCTTGGGCAAACAACAACTTTAAACATTTGCTGAGGTATTAGAACTGGTCAACAACCACATATTTGTAGAAGAGTATAACTCCTCGTCCACTAAGATAGTGGTGTTTGATCAGTACCCCCCAAAGAAAAGTCCTCATGGAGAATTTTGGAGGCAAGACACAATCCTTATTTGACCAACAGGGCTTGCTTTGAGGGGATCATGGTTGTCCTCAGATGGTCAGGTAGCAGATAAAGGAGATTACCAAGACAATTAATCCCACTACCCCGTGACCCGGATGAATTAAGGCAGCAAAAGAAGTTCACCAACCTTGGCCCATAAACTTCTTTGATATACCCCACTAAGATTTTTGATAGCAAATGTAGCAGAAACCATCTTGAATAAAGACTTCTTCAAATAAAGCATCACTTAGGAAAATGGGGAGCTATCTTTGGGAAGCTAAGAAATATTACACATACCACAAGGACCACAAAAATGACATAAAAAGAATGCCAACACCTCTGTAACTAGATTGAAGAGCTGATCAAAGCTGGAAGATCAAAGAATTCATAACAGCCGAGGCTGCTACTCAACTACAAGGAAGGGAGCTGGTCCAAGGAACTTTCAACGCACTTGTTTGGGTTCAGTAGGTCCACATCGTGGGTATCATGCTAGCTATCTGTAGAGGAGATGGTGAGCTTCCCTCATAATCAACTTATAAAGACTTAAGACAATATTGATCGCCAAAAAACTTTTATGGACGGGAGCTTCCCTCATAATCAACTTATAAAGACTTTAGACAATATTGATCGCCAAAAAACTTTTATGGACGGACTATTCTCTCGCCAAGTTGGTCAAAGACAAATGAACTCAACCTTTTGTACCACTAAGAATAATTTAAGGGTAAATGTGTGTCAGTTATTCCACTGATTTTGCACATTCATATAGCCACAAAATTGAAAATAAAAGCTTAGAAAAAACAATATTCACAAGGATTAATGAATGAAAAAGAGAGTTCACAAAGCTAATCTTAAAATAATGGAATACATGAGACGACTGATGATGATGCAATTACGATTTTGTATATTCAAAAAAGAATATATCCTTGTAAACAACGAGTAATAATTTAACAAGAATATGATTGTAAATCGATGTCATCCCGAATGAGAGGGAAACCTCAACAACTAAACCAATTAGCATTATTAGTGTGTAGCAACTAATGATTGTGAAATATTAGTACTCAACATTCTTCTCTTGCAAACATCACTTGCAAATAGAGAGAGCAAAGCCCCTTTGCATGCTCAAGTATATATTAATCTGTTTGAATCATTAAACAAATTTATCTATTATTTATTTATTTACTCAGTCAAACACAAACCCTTTATAAATATTAATTTATAATTTTATATGACAAATACATAAATTAATACAAATATCCATTCTCTCTCTCTCTCTCTCTTCGACACACACACTCCAAGAAAATTTATTATGTGAGGATGATCGTACGTCTGAACAATGATCTGAATGTAGCCACACCGTCTTAGATCCACGACAGCCCATCCAAACCTTATATATATATATATATATATATATATATATATAAAATAGGTCAACTACATAGCTTATAACCCAACCAAAACAACTTTTTGATCGAACGTGACGGGCCTATCTATGAATGAACATGACATGTAATCTAAAAGAAAGCAAATGATAGAACACCGACATCATAGCAAAAAATTATTACGTTCGGACTCCGGAGTCCAATGAATCACCTCCATGTGGAGCGAAAAAAAAAACTCGTTTTCTTGTGATCCGACCCGGTAACACAGAAGAATATTCCTCCCTTGTTATTTCGCATTATTCATGTGTTATTGTGATAATAATTATATGTTATTGTGTTATTATAATACCGAAAATATTCCTATAATACAGTAATACATGAATATCACTACAATAACACCTGAATAATACAGATAAAATATTCACATGTGCTAAAACCAAATTTTTCTATTTTTCTGCCGTCATAGCACCGTATATATTGGATGAAGCACACCTCTCCTCCTCCTCCTCCTCCTCCTCCTGACATTTCCTAACGAAAAGCAGCGACGATTCCTCTTGCGGTTGTGTGTAGGTTTGCCTCAGGAATTCCTCCACTAAAATTAGCTGTCTTATTTTCCCTGTCGCAATCCTAATACAGTAATACATAAATATCACTACAATAACACCTGAATAATACGGATAAAATATTCACATGTGCTAAAACCAAATTTTTCTATTTTTCTGCCGTCATAGCACCGTATATATTGGATGAAGCACACCTCTCCTCCTCCTCCTCCTCCTCCTCCTGACATTTCCTAACGAAAAGCAGCGACGATTCCTCTTGCGGTTGTGTGTAGGTTTGCCTCAGGAATTCCTCCACTAAAATTAGCTGTCTTATTTTCCCTGTCGCAATCCACAGATAGAGGACTGTGCGCTTCCATCAGCCCTAGTACTCTCATCATTCCACTCTCTCTGCCACAGTGAACGGAAGCTTTTATGGCCATTAGTTAAGAAATATCAAAGCACGGAATTGGAGAAAGTGGCAACTGGCAAACCCACATGCAGAAGACTGACTAACTTGGCCGACTTTATTCTCTTTTGCCGTATAACACACATTTTTTATAACTTTAAGATATCATGTGATGTTGCAAGTGAAAGAGTACTCTCTTTCGTATATAATTATAGAGAGAGGGAAAATAAATTGAGCTTAAGCTGCTTCTTCGCCTACTAAGATTCTATTTGGCTCAACTGCAATTTTTTAGTTTTTCAGTTATAGTTGTGCAGTTCTAGGAAGCTGCTGCAGGGAAGTCGACTGGTTGTTTGTTGCAGTTATATGAAAACAACTGTAGGGCAGCTATTTCTGAAAAAATGATCAATTTAGTTAAACTGTTTAGAGCAGAAAAATGACAGTCTTATATATGATAAAACAGAAGCAGAAATTTACTTTACAAGCTAAAAATAAATAAAAAAATAGACTTCTACAATTTTTAGTCAATCACATCATAAATTTGATACTTTTAAGGAAAAGTTCAAATAAAAACAATTCAAAATTACATATATTCAGCTCACGTCACAGTGAGTATCGATGGAGTAAAAGAAGTTTAAATGAAAATTAATAAAATAATTATATTTTTTTTAACATAGTGACGGTGTAGCTCCAATGCTCCCGATCGTCGTCGTCAGGGGAATAATAATTTGATGCTAAAAAAACTACGATAGTTATTACAATTTTTTTTTATAGTCAGACCGTAGCTAGAAAGCTGCACGGCACCTAACCAGAAGTAATGAAAAAACACTGATTTCAACGAGAGCTTTATGAAATAGCGGTCAAAACGCAATTTACATAAACAAACAACTAGTCTAACACGAACAAACAATGCGCCGTTTTGATAAAGCTAGTTATACGATATTAAGGGTAGGGTGGGATTTAAATCTTATTATTTATATTAAAAATATTCATTTAAATAAAATTTAATATATATTCATACTATTTTTAATTAATAATTTTAATTAGTTATTTTATAGTCTTTAGTTAATTAAATGATTTAAAAATAATACTCATCAAATACACACACACACAACACGGATAAACAAAACTTTGTTGTATTTGGCTCGTTTATATACCAAGTATGAAAAATTTATTTATATTTGGCTCATTTGCTTAGTGAACGAATCCAACACGAGCTATTCTACGAGTCAAACATAAGCTGTTAACAAAGAACGAATAGTTTTCACATCCCTAGTGAGAGAGAGAGAAAGAGATGAATCATGCCACACATAATCTGCGCAGAAGCAAAAAGGAAAATATATG
The DNA here is from genome assembly GCF_001263595.1 of Phalaenopsis equestris. Classification (NCBI taxonomy): domain Eukaryota; kingdom Viridiplantae; phylum Streptophyta; class Magnoliopsida; order Asparagales; family Orchidaceae; genus Phalaenopsis; species Phalaenopsis equestris. The sequence continues at coordinate 817,795 of NW_018164556.1, read as the reverse complement.
AGTAATTAAGAGAAAGGAATTCAGGGATGATAGATCTATAGTGTGAGTGCGGAAGCAAAAAGGAAAATATATGAGTAATTAAGAGAGAGGAATTCAGGGATGATAGATCTATAGTGTGAGTGCTCGGAATTGTTTAAAAGAGTGAAAAAATGAGGTAGGTTAGATATTGGCTTTTATTACTGTGTCTGGATTTTGTTCAGAACCTTCATGTTCGCTTCTACTAACGCACTGATTACAGCCAAAAAGTAAGCTAGCGCACAGTATAACAGATGCAAACAATAACAGGAGAAAGTAGGTCCAGCCTTCAAGTTTCAATAGATCACAAACTGAAGGCTAGATTAGTAAGTAAGGGGCGATTTGCAATTATTTTTGTTTTTATTTTAGAAAATTTACATACATAGCCTCCAATTCTTATGTATTTGCTTATTTCACACCCAAGCTTTAATTTTTACATGATAAGTATTCTATATTGTGTATGAAAAGGTGGATTACACTGTTTGACCATGTAAAAAACTGAAATTTGAGGCAAATACATAAGAATTGCGTGCTATGGATGTAAATTCTCCTTTTATTTTTTATTTATTTTAATTTTATTTTATTTATATTTTGATTTAAAAATATATATATATAAATGACGTATTTTGTTAAAATATGATTATTTTTTAAACATATGACTATTGAAAATATGATTACTTACATATCTTCCTCATAAATTTTCATTTTTACATGCATAGTGTTTTGGTGTGATATAATGCTATTTATATACATAGGTGTACTTCATTTAAAAAAAAAAATGAAAATAATGCTATTTTTGATGTGGATGTAAAATTTTGAGATCTTGTGGGAAATGCAAAAACATAAGAATTGTAGAATTAGATTATAATGGGTCGATCTAAATTAGGTATGTTTAATTAATTTTGGGAAAAATTAAGCGACATTTAAAACTTTGTCTTCTTTATATGAAAAAATTATAGTGGATCAAAACATTTGCTCGAACTTAGGTATCACATGTAGCTTAGGCCGATATAATATTCAATGTCAAATATGATTAATTGGGTTAATTGTATGCATTGGCCAAAAACATACAAGTCAACAACCATTCTAAGACTCAAATTTGAATTAATAATTGAAAGATGTCTTGATAGTGGCTATACACAATGTGTTCAAGCATGCCACATGAGGCTTCATTTATATTATATAGTACGATCAATTCTTAAATAAAATCTTATGTCTCGTACTATCAAATTATGCAATTATAACTTGTAGGATTGTCACATTAAGTATTACAAATGAAGTAATCACTAGTTCTATAATAAAAAATAGTCTTTAGGACGCCCGTACATCAATAATTCACATATAAACATTGAAAATGAAATATCAAAAACGTACAATAGATTGTATCATGATAGAAAATAATTAATTAGTGAGTTATTGAATGATGTTGAGTATTTTAAGCAACATTATATATATATATATATATATAAAAGTGTGTAAATATGTAAATATATATTGAGACATGTTAGGGGAAATGATATAGAAAGAATGCCGTCCCTTCAAGTATGCCAAAGGTCGCACGAATCATAAATGATATTGCCACAAGGCAAATCCACCATCAAGTCATGAAAGCATGCACGCAGTTCTCTAATCAATCTATGGCTGATTATTTTTATAAAGTTAAAACATTGATTTTAAGTGTTCGAACTTTGTCTGCTTCCTCAGTTCTGAACTATAAAAAACAAAGAGTGGAAGAAGTGATGCAAAACAAATGGATGCCACAATCTTAGTCTCTTTTGCTAACTAGGCATGCGGAGAGTGCATTAGGAAGGTGGTAAAATTGAAGAGCCAAAAGGCTCCACTCTTTTACTTAATAAAAAAGCCAGGAAGTTAAATATGCACGAGTACAGCCTAGTGTTGATGATTAATCCTGCATCTACATTCTTTTTAATGCTGTGTGACACTTAAAACGTCCTTGCTGGTGATTTAATTGAAGTACTCATTAGAGGACAAAATTGTCGGCTGAGAGAAGATTTTGTTTATGCAGAAATGAGATCAGCCAGGACGTAGGAGATTTTGTCTAGCTTTGTGCTGCTACTGATTCGTCAAACATGATATGCCATTGTGTTATTGTTTAGAATATGCCTTGAAGGTGAAGGAATTAACCTTTTTTTTTTAAATATTGTGGCGTTTGTGAGAAACATATATATAGTTAAAGAAATGACCGAATGCTATTAGACGAGCTCTAGTAATTCTTAGGCGTGCTAAATATACGAGTAGCACATCTTACACATGAGGGGATTCAAACTCATGGCTTGAGGGGATTTACGACCTTCAGAGAGGCAGCTCCACCAATAAGCCACGGTACGTGCACAGAAACAGGAACAGACATATATATGACACTCATAGAAGATCCAAATTTATATAAATAAATAAATATATATATATATATATATATATATATATATATA
>NW_018164556.1:807565-815320 GCF_001263595.1 Phalaenopsis equestris | reverse complement strand
ATATATATATAATGCAAAGTATTTAGATATGAAAAAAAGTACATAGATTGGTAAAAAATGAAGTGGTATTACACCAAAAGAAGACAAGCGGTCATGTCCCGATAAGTACAAAATATTAGTTTTCTTCCTCTCACTTTAAGCTCCTAAAGCCTTGCCATAACCTATTACATTGAAATAATAAGAATGGTAGAGATATGAAATAAAATAATTATAAATAAATTTATAGAATTTTGTTATTGATGCGTCATCAACTAATTTTTCCGTTTGAAATAAATCTCAAGGCATTTGACATGGATCTCGAGGTATTTTTTAGCACAAAAAGGTTTGATTCTAAGTATATCAATTAATATGCAATGACATACATGGTGCACATTCTATTAAACCTGGTGACAACACCTGGCTACACATGTTCTCTAGTGTTATATTCATAATACAACAAATATCTTTTCTATATACAGACGAATATTGAACTTATTGTAACAATGTAACCCTTTTCTAATTGCAAGATAAGAGTCTATTTTTTATTTGCAAACTTATAGTGGATTATATTAATTGAGCTAGGCCCTATCATTTTTTCCCTTACCTGCTTTTTCACATAAAAAATTATGGTGACTTTTACTATTCTTTCTTTTTATCTGTGTGTGCATTAGATTGTCGTAGAACACTGATGCATTAAATAATTACTCTACCTCCATGAACTTTTTGGCATGCAACAAATTGACGCCGTATGTGGGTAAATAAGTCTTTTTGATAGAAGTTTATACTTCATGGATGGCTAACAAGCACAACACACACACTCCTCGCTCTAGCATCCATCTTTGAGAGTGCAATCTCAAGATGCCAAGCTTATACTCTGTTTTGCAATTATATACATCATCCTACTAGTGAAAAAACATCTTTTGCATCACTTGAAGATTGTGTACGAAGAATGGATGAACATCGGAATGAGATCCTCCAAATTTTATGTGAAGATTAATAACCAAAGGTTGTGCATATCGAAGGGGCATAACTACCTTGAAATCTATCAACCAAAGGTGCATATGTGGCACCCCCTCAATGTACTGAAATTCCCCTTCATGAAGCTGAACTATTAAACACTGCTAGCTCAACACATCCAACTCCCATCGTGAAGCCTAGCAGCAAGCCTTGAATGTGTGTGAAAAAGATTACTCGGCCTCACGCGTTCTGTGATGAGTTACAATGTATAAGAAGAGTTTCTTATAATTAATAGAAGTTATTTCTCACCTCAACATGGATCTTAGAAGTCCTCTATGTTAGCTGACATTGTTCATCAACACCTTTTTCCAATAGGGTTTAAACTTTTGAGCATGGATGCTTATGATGGGGCTTTTGACACATATGAACATGTGGATCACTTTAGAACTATTATGAACATACAATGAGGTCTTCATGCTTTTTTTTTTGTTAGGCATTTTTGTAACACTTAAAGCCCAAGCTTACACTTGGATTTACTGGCTTATAGAAGGGAGCATCCATACCTTTGACGAGCTTACAAACTTATTTCTAGAGAAATTCATTACAAATCTCACCTCTTTGTGATCAGTTAAAGTGAGGGGGAATCACTGAAGAATTATTTCCTATGATTTTCTATTGAATCTCGTTGAATCCCATGAGTAGATCCATGCACAAATCCAACCCATCATGACACATGGGTGGCACATAAGTTAAATTAAATTATTTTTAAATAAAACCAAACGCAAAATGACAAAAACCACACACTTAGCCATGTCATTTCATAGTTAGCACCTAGGTCATGCCCTCTATTACCAGCCTTTGGTGAGCTAAAACTTGACCAAACCTGGTTATAGCCACCCACCAAAAGCTCTTTCAATCAACCCTAACACATTCCCAAGCCACCTTCATCCCCATTGGTGCCCCCATGACCAACACATGGAAAAATAGAAAAGCTCCTCACCATTACCCAAAACCCTTGAAATTCCTCTTTGAATTCTTTGAGGAGCCGCCTAAGCTTCCCCATGCATAGCCAAGCTCACCACCAAACTTCCATGTCTATAAAAAGCCCAAACCCTAGAGCTTCTACACACGACCAAGCTCTCTACTAAGCCACTTAAACTTCTTGCTCCCAACAACAAAAGTACTTCCCTTGGTCAGAGAAGAACATCCCCACCACCCTCAAGCCTCTCCTAAACTATCAAAACCTAATTTCACCACTTAAACCCTTGCTCCCAACAACAAAAGTACTTCCCTTGATCAGAGAAGAACATCCCCACCACCCTCAAGCCTCCCCTAAACTATCAAAACCTAATTTCACCACTTAAACCTAGGGCCATTTTCAGGGAGGAAGAGAGAGTATATGTTGCCCCCCGCTATGGCCTGTCGCCCTTTGCCCCAAGTAAGTATGTTATATTCAATCTACTTCAAAATAAATAAAAAATATAAAGTCCTACATTTATTTTATAATGAAACAAACAACTTGAAAGTATTTCGAATACATTGTAATTATAATTCTACAACTTTTTTACATTACATTTCATTTTTAGCAAACCAAATGACCCTAATTATATGTGTCTAAGTACATAAGAATTATGTTGCCCGTATAATACATATATATATACCCCAAAATTAAATTGCTAAATTCAATAGTCACATAGATTTATATCATTATTCAAAATTACTCATTAGCTTAAAAAAAATAAGAAAATCCGTCTACAAATTCCCATCCCTCTCAAAACAATCCTCATAAGTCCACAACCAATATTCTAATGCGCGACTAAAAGCCAAAACAAAATATCAATTCAACCAATCATTATAATAACAAACATTAACAATCAGTATAAATACCCACAAATCCGCCTTCCTCTTCTCCTCCTTTCTTCCCCCATCTCCTCTCCCTCCCTAAAACCCTAAACCCCATTGATGAAGCAGACACATCCAAGCAATAATACCAACTAAAATATCTCTCTTCCTCCTCCCTTCCATGGCTTGCTTCAGAGAGATAGAAGGCAAGCGAACCCACGACCCATCTGGCTCCCCTATTCCAGTTTCAGGCCCAATAATCATTGGCGCCGGCCCATCAGGCCTCGCAGTCGCCGCATGTCTGAAAGCTAAAGGAATACCGAGCTTAGTTATAGAGCGCAGCCACTGTATTGCTTCACTATGGCAGCTAAAGTCTTATGACAGACTTCGTCTTCATCTTCCCAAGAGCTTTTGTGAGCTTCCGCTCATGCGTTTTCCGCCCCACTTCCCAACTTATCCAACTAAGGAGCAGTTCCTTTCGCACCTGAAGTCATATGCTGCAAACTTCAATATCCATCCCCTGTTTGGGCAGAGGGTGATCAGCGCAGAGTATGATTCCCGAGGGGTAAGATAATGTTTGTGAAAATTATAATTTTGTTTTTTTGGCAAAAACAATAATTAAAAAAATGTAACTTTTATGAGGATTTATATAATTAGTTGGCAACAAACGTTAATTTTGTAAATGTCACAGATTTTCATTGTTTCAGTTACAATCTTCTTCAAATTTCAGTGCAATTTTTTTTTTTTTTTAAAATAGTAGGAAACATTTGTCGAAAATAGTAGGAAACATTTTTGTCTAACTAGGCATGGAATAATGATTTCAAAAGCAGCATAGATTCACATTATTACAGATCATATTTTTTGTTGCAGTATTGGAGGGTGAGAACAGAGGCAATGGGGAGGAGGAGGGAGTATATGTCGCGGTGGCTGGTGGCGGCAACCGGTGAGAATGCGGAGGAGGTGCTGCCAGATATCGCCGGAATGATGACAGAGTTCAACGGGGAGGTGGTGCACACTAGTGGGTACAGAAGTGGGGAGGTCTATAAGGGAAAGAAGGTGCTTGTTGTTGGCTGTGGAAATTCTGGAATGGAGGTCTCTCTTGATCTCTGCAACTGTGGAGCCCGGCCAGGAATTGTGGTGAGAGATTCGGTGGGTTTTTCTTCTCTAATTCTAACGGCTAAATTTAGGGTTCTTTAAAAGTGGGTTTTTTAATTATGCATTGACTGAATTCTAATTGAATCACCAAAGAACTACAAAACAAAGCTGAAGAAGTAACTTATCTGATCATGGCTCAGATGATAATTCTTATAAAGTGTAAAACTTTAAATGTGGGACTAAAATAATGGCAAGTTGAATTATCATACTCGTTGAAAAATCAGCATAAAAAATCTTTCCATAAAAATCAATGGAAATTCCCTTTAAATAAATAAAAAAAAAACTGTTTTTTTTATGATTTACCAAAAAAATATAGCTTGTTACAAAAATATACTCATCATTTAACTTTTAAGAATTAAAATATATTCTTTATGTTATGTTTATAAAAATTGAAATTTAGGTGTTAGATATATAAATGTATAGTATTTGCACTGCATTTATAAAAAAAAAAAAAGAAAAAAAATCTGGTGAAAAATCTCTCATTTACTTTTTCTCGGGGATTCAACCGCACGCCGGAGAAGGCTTTTTCGCTATTGCTATCTTCTCACCCTCTCATCTTCTGTTTTGCAGTACTGACACTGCTTACTTCAAATCCTGTGGCGTACGATACTCAAAAAAACAAATACCAAGTCTTATCTAGTTATGAAAAATTCGCTTAGAATATTCTCATAACAAATCCATTTGGTCATAAAGATCATATAAAAAGATGTAGCACTCAAATTCTTATATATTTATTGTATCATATGCAGGTTCACATGCTACCCAGGGACATGTTCGGCCAGTCTACTTTTGGTCTGTCAATGTGTTTGCTCAAGTGGTTACCTATTCGAATAATTGATCGTATATTACTATTCATCGCCAGACTCAAACTCGGCGACACGGCCCGACTCGGGCTTCGTCGGCCCAAACTCGGCCCTCTCGAGCTCAAGGGCTTCTCAGGAAAGACACCTGTTCTTGATGTTGGCACGCTGGCCAAGATCAAGTCAGGAGATATTAAGGTTGTAATTGGAGTAATTAATTATATTTCAATGACTACAATGTAATATTATAACCATGATTTTATGTTTAGGCTAAGTAATCTGTATTGATTAGCTTTGTGTTACAGGTTTTTCCTGCTGTAAAACGATTCACAGCGAAAGGGGCAGAGTTTGTTGATGGGAGATCAGAAGACTTTGAAGCTGTGATTTTAGCCACCGGGTACAGAAGTAATTTGCCCATTTGGTTAAAGGTAATTTGCCATTCAACCATTCTTTTGTATTAGATTTGGATGATATAAATGTAAAAAAGTAAATTTTAAGTGATAAATCTGTAAATATGTATAAGAATTACATGGGGTATGTATGTAAATGTCCCCCACCTATTTTTTATCATTTCAATAAGCTTTTCTTTTCTTTTCCTCTATTATTCTATTATGACATGCATTAAAGAATTTCTATCTTTTAAAGTCAAATCATATGATGTTTTGCTTAGAGGCAAAAGAGAGAGTTTATTGTTGCCCATTATTCCAAAGTTATATCTATATAAATATAATAAACGAAGTGAAAGAAACCAACAAGAGGATTGAAGAACACAAGAGATTTAATTATGTTCGGCAATGTGCCTACGAGAGCAGAGCGGCGGTTTCTATTCCAGAAGAAAAAATATGGTTCCATTGTATTACATATATTATATATAAATATAACCCATAATAATATTACAAAAATACCCATGTAACGTATTGTGGGCGTGTTGCCCCCGCACCCCCAACCCACTTAAGGAAACTCCCCCATTTGGACAAATACTTCCTCTGTGCTCTGCTCAGCTTGCGAGCTCTGCTTCGCTCGCTTGCCGTGAGCGCTTGCTCCGCTCTAGCATCTGTCCCTTATGAGTCATATGAGTTATACTTAACAATAAATATAATTTCTGTATTTATTGCAGGAAAAGGATTTCTTCTCAGAGGAAGATGGTTTGCCTGTGAGGCCGTTTCCCAATGGATGGAAGGGAGAGAGAGGGCTGTATGCAGTTGGTTTTACAAAGAAAGGCTTGCTCGGTGCTTCCATGGACGCCACAAGAATAGCTCTGCACATTGAGCGATGCTGGAAGTTAGAGGCCACGCAATGAATAATATTATAATAGCAGCTTCTGCACCAGAATATGACCGGCGAAGTTGCATGCACAACTTGTATATTTTTCAGCTTATTTTTAATTTGTTAGGGTATAGATGGAGATCAGATCTTATGCCCAGGAGTGATGAGTTTGATAGATTTGATTTGTTTGTTTGTTTGTTTTCCATTTTTTAAAGCTTTTCTTCCTGACTGATGTAGCTTCTTCTGAGCTTGGGCCATGAGAAAGTACAGAGTTTGATATGTTCTTATTTCTTGTGACTGAAGTTATAAAATAAATATATTTGTGAAGAATGACGACAAGAGAAAAAAATAAATGATAAGATTAAATATTTAGTTGTATTAATACGAAGATCATTCTGGAAATCTTTCATATGATTCATAATCTAGAAAAGTTGACAATTAAATTTTCTAGCTAAACATAATTAACTTGATCCATTTTTAACATGCAAATGTACTGGCTTTTAGGGTGAGCCTTAAAATAGAATTTATTAGTAGGTTGATATATTTTATTATAGTGCTAACCTCTTGTTATGAAAGTGTTGAGAAAATTAGGGGCGCATAAAAACAGTAATCGACACAAATCCAGAAGAACACAGAGATTTAACGAGGTTCGGCAAAGATGCCTACATCCTCGAGAGCAGAGCGGCGAGTTCCTTTCAATATTCAGAAAATATATTACAGAATAGAGGGATACCTCATAGGGTTACCAACAGGCCTATTTATAATCTCATGAGTAAACCCTAGACACAATATGTAATTACAACATTACCCCTGTACCATACCGCGGGACTTTGCTCCCGCACCCCAACCCACGTAACTTCTCGATTTGGACAGATTCTTCCGCTCCACTCTAGCGTCTGCCCCTATATGGTATATGAGTCATACCATAACAAATCTCCACCTTGGCGAATATCCAGCCCCTTAGGAGAAAAATACCTGGGAGTTACACATGCACCACTATGGGTTGGGTCACCATGCTTCTCTAGCAACTGCAAACATTCAACAAGTCCAAGCAATGCAAGAACTTGTTAATAGTAACTAGCTTGGTCAACATATCAGCTGCATTCTCATCAGTATGAACATTCTGTAACAGTATCTCCCCAGAAGCAATCAACTCTCTGATCTTGTGATACCTGACATCAATGTGTTTGGTTCTCGCATGGTACACCTGATTCTTAGCCAAATAAATAGCGCTCTGACTGTCACAATGCAACTGAACTCCACCGTGCTCAACGCCCAGTTCTTTTACTAGCCCAACAAGTCATAAGGCTTCTTTAGCAGCTTCAGCTACTGCCATGTACTCAACTTCAGTTGTAGATAATGCCACAATAGACTGAATTGTTGATTTCCAACATATGGGTCCTCCGCCAAGAGTAAACACATACCCAGTTGTAGACCTTCTGCCATCCAAATCACCTGCGTAGTTTGAATCAACGTACCTCACAACTGAAGAATCATTCTGCTGACTGCCAAAAATAATTTCATGTCCTACAGTACCCTTCAGATACCTGAAAATCCACTTGACTGCTTCTCAATGTCGCCTTCCAGGTTTAACCATGTATTTGTAGACTTGACTAACAACATGAGTCAAATCAGGACGGTACATACCATAACATACATCAAGCAGCCAATTGCACTGGCATATGGAACATTTGTCATGTCTTCAATTTCTGTATCAGTCTTAGGACACTGTTCTGAAGAAAGCTTAAAATGATTT
>NW_018164556.1:806703-807049 GCF_001263595.1 Phalaenopsis equestris | reverse complement strand
AGCACTGCCCTGATTGAAGTATGTCTGATCACAGGAGAAACTATTTCATCATAATTTATCCCCTTCTGCTGTGAAAATCCATTTGTTACCAGTCGAGCCTTAAGCTTTTCCCATTCTTTTTCTGATACTGCTAGTTTCCTTTTGTAGACCCATTTGCACACAATAGCCTTCTTTCCCTCTGGAAGCTGAACTAGCTTCATTTGCACCCAATATTTTTCTTTCCCTCTGGAAGCTGAACTAGCTCTCATGTACGATTTTTCTGCAAAGACTTCATCTCTTCAACCATTGTACCCTTCCATTTCTCTTTCTCATGGCTAGTGATAGCTCCTTGAAAAGTGGTTGAATC
>NW_018164556.1:799505-806688 GCF_001263595.1 Phalaenopsis equestris | reverse complement strand
TGCTAGGAGGCCTTACATTGGTGCGTCTCTGTCTATCTCTGACTAGATTGTAATCCTGCAGATCATCTGGAATAGAATCACCAGGTGTTGGATTTGAACTTAAAATAGAATTTATTAGTAGGTTTATATATTTTATTATAGTGCTAACCTTTTGTTATGAAAGCCAGAAGAGCATCGAAGCAGGAATCAAATGTACTGTAATGAGATTGTGCATTATGTAATGGCAATTTGATCTTTGAACACTTATAGTTTAAGATATCATTATATAGAGGTTAAAGATATGTATGAATGTTTAAATTAGGTTTTAAAAATTATCGCTGGTGATACGTGCTAGAAAATTCGTCAGCAGCAGAGTAATGTATTATCGTACTCAGAAAAGAGAAAATAATCAATACAGACACTGAAAGTTTTAAGTGGAAAATTTGTAAAGGGAAAAAACCACAGAGCTGAACTCAGTTGAAAGATTCACTATAAACTGAGATTAAAAGTACAAGGCTCTTGTCCCTTAGGGGGAAATGATTGCAAAATCTCCCGAGTTACAACTCGATATGTGGATGAACTTGTCTTAATCAATGAGTGACGATCGATAGTAACTTGCAGCGACCGACAGGTGAAGGACGATAGTGTTCGACGGAGGTCGATGGTGATTTGCAGTAGTCGACTGTGGGCGACAGTGTTCGATGATGGCAGGAGTGTTGGACGTCAGCTCCATCTCAAAGTCATCGGATTCGTCTCATTAAGTTGTTCAGTTTGACTATAAGTTTGCTGAAATTGGAGCTTTGGATGAGACTTAATTGAAGTTTAAATATTTCTTGCCTAAAAGATTACCTCGACATCTATGATGGATGATGAATTTGTTAATGACGTATCAGTTGCCCCTCTATTTTTTTTGCCAAAAAATATTAAAATCTAACATGCTTAAATTTTTGTGATTGTGTGTGTATTATGTTTACAGTTTCAATACAAGTTCTGAGCTTAAGTTATAATACATAGATGAATAAATGCTTTAAATAATATTTTGTTCAGATAGGTGAGAAGCTTCTTGCCGCTTTCTCCCACCCGCATATGAAAAATTTATTTTCTCTATGGATTTCCCCCCATGCTGTAATTTTATTTGGAATAGCAGGAATCGAGAACAACAAAATCTCACTGTTTATAAAAGAAAAGCAAATGCACTTTATGAAATTTTAATGGTTACATGGGAAAAGGAAGGGGGTGTTAGAACTCATTTATAGTTTTATATATAAGGGAATATGAAATATTTATATTTACTTAAGTTTTAGAAGAAAAAAAATTATGAATATCAAATTCTAATGTGATTTTTTAAAAAAATAATTGCATTTATTTATTTGGAAAAAGAAAGGTGAAATATCATAAGGCGAAAGCCGGAAGGCTATAAAGCAGAAGCTGGGAAACCAAAGATTGGAAGCCTGAAAGAAAAAAATATTAATGCAGATTTTAAATTTTTTTTAATTATTTTTGTCTTCAATATAATATATTTTTTAGTCTATAAATAGGCAAAGGAGATGAAGATGGAGGTGGAATCTCCATACATACATAACAGATGATATGAGATTTTCCAGAGGAGGAAAGTCATCATCGACCTACGTAGCAGACAACAAATGAGATCTTCTTTCATGTTGCGGTGTAGAAGAAAGTTATCTTTGTCCTGCGTAGCAGACGACCAATAAAATCAACTTTCGGATTTCAGTTAAGAAGAAAGTTATCTCTGTCTTGCGTTGCAGGTGACTAACAAGATCCTCTTTTGCATTGCAGTGCAGAAAAAAATCGTCCACATCCTACTCATCAGGTGATCAATGAGTTATTTTTTCGCACTACGGTGCAGACAAAATTTGTCCCATTCTTGCATAGGAGGCAACCGAAAAGATCCTCTTTCTTGAAGAAGGTGCAAAGGAAAGATGTCCCTGTCAGGCGTAGCAAACAATCAACGGGATCTTCTTTCACATTGCTGAGATGACAACATCCTGGGAAATTCACCAGACAAGCTGCAGGAGACGAAGAAAAACTATAATTTTTTCGCCGCACATTTTGGATGAGATTTCTACGCTATCACACATTCCAAACTAGATGAAGAAATGTTGGAGTTTTTCTGCTGCACTTTTTGAGGGAGATTTTTATGCTTCTGTAGTGGCGATATCATGAGACCCTTTGAAGATCAACAAAACTACTAGAATTTTTGAAAAGCGATGATGATTCCTGAAGATAACCTGATTTGTCGTAGCCTTTGTACAAGTTTATGTTATTCTTTGTAGACTTTAAATTGTCTAATGCGACATTTGTAAATGATAACATATTTCTTTGTACGTCTTTGGCGTTGTTTCTGTGGTTGTTCTATCGCTCAATCATACAGAATTCTGCAATTAAAGTTAGCACATACATTTTATAAAAAAGAATCATGTACCTTTTTGAGGCTCATGCATTGTGAAGTTGCGCCATTTTAGGTATGTATTTTCTCAGACTTGTGTCTTCTTAGTCTTATGCCTTCTAGGAGCTTAAAGTACTCCAGTGTTTTTTTAGGCTTGTAGCCTCCTGAGATCGTTGATGCACTTGTGCCTCTTGAGGCTTGTATGCTTTTGAGGTTTTTGATGTACCTATGCTTTTTTAGGCATCTTGCCTTATGAAGTCTTTGAGTGGAGACCCAGTCAACCACCTGCTCTCATAGAGTCTTTCTAGTGAGGATTTTGTCCACCACTAGCTTTCTATCACAACTTGTCACTTGGAGCAATGACAAATCCTCAAGAAGAACGCCTTAGACCCATTAAGGAGTATGTCAACCTATCAATAGAGGAAATTCAATTGAGTATTAATAACTCTACCATACAAGCTACCTCTTTTGAACTCAAACATGTCATCATCTAAATGCTTCAACATAACCAGTTTGGGAGATTACCCATTATAATCCCTCACATATACTGATTTAGAACTATATACTACCTTTAGGTATGTTGATGTCTCTAATAATGCTATTAGACTTAGGTTATTCCTTTTTTTTAGCTTATACATAAGGCTATGATATGGTCGAAATCCTTGGTACCAGGGTCAATCAATACTTGGAATGACCCAACTCAAAATTTTTTGTTTGTATTTCACTCCATTTAAGATTGCTAAACTAGGGAATGATATCACACCTTTTGACCAATTGGATAGTGAGTCTATTTATGAAGCCTGAGAGAGATTCAATGAATTGACTAAGAAATGCCCACACCACACCCTACCTAACTGGATGATTATTCAAACTTTATATAAAGGGTTAGGGGGATTGTTAAGTTCAATCATAAAAGCACAGTCGATGGCTCCCTAACGTCTAAACCATTTGAGGAGGTTTAATCAATGATTAAAAAAGTGTCTACACATAACTTTCAATGGCTCTCTGAGAGAATCAACTCTAGAAATGTAGCAACTATTCATGACACATGTGTTAGTGATTTAACTTCACAAGTAGCTACCATTTTGAGGAAATTATATAACTTAGGGCTAAATTCAATATAAGGATCCTTATCAAGTGATGAGATTACATAAAAACAATTAAGTGATTAAAGTACTAATTCTCTAGAGACATTAAATGTAATTGAAAATAGGTTCAACAACCCATATTCAAATATCTATAAATCTAAGCTAAAAGATTCACACTAATTTTAAATAAAATAATAATAACCAAGGTGTAATAAACGAGTATTGAGGAAGCAACCAACTCAGCCATGTAGGAAATTGAAATAAGTAGGGGAAGTCATTAGAGTATTCACTTTCAATTCTCAATTTAAGGAAAAGAAATCATTTTTGGAATAAATATTGTTACAAAGGGGGAACCAGTTATAAAGTTAAGTAGTAACTATAAGAAATATCAAGAATCAATTAGAGAAAAAAACTAACCCTTAACTAATAGACCCAAAGAGATATTACCTTATAGCACCAAAGTGAATCCGAAAGAAAAGAGAAATGAGCAAGTGGAAACCATTAGATTGTGAAACGGGAAGAGGTTGGAAGAAATTTTAAGAAGAAGAGTTGTTCTTAAGAGCTAGATCCCGAGCTTGAAAAACTTAATGATAAGCCTACCACAGACTTAGAAAAACTTGACTCACATCCTAGGAAAGAATTGGAGAGACCATCAACATCTTTTTCCCAATGACTTCATAAACATAAGTTAAATATGCAGTTCTCTAGAATTTTAGAGGTATTCAAGAAGCTCACAATTAATACTCTTTTATTAAAGCCCTAGAACTAATGCCTTGTTATGTGAAGTTTGTTAAAATTATCTTGAATAAGAAGAGAAAATTAGGTGATTTAGAGACTGTTGCTCTGCTAAGGAGTGTAGTGTTATCCTTCAAAAAAGTTTTCATGTATAAATTAAGAGTTTTGGTAGCTTTACTTTCCTTGTATCGTATGAAATAGATTATATGAGAAGGTGTTATGGGATTTAGAGGTCAGCATTAATCTTATGCCTATGTCTTTCTCTAGGAGACTAGGGTTAGGAGAGGTCTAGCCTACAATAGTGACCCTACAGTTAGCTTACCACGCTCTCACCTATCCTAGAGCTGACAGAGGATATATTGGTTAGGATTGATAAATTTATCTTCCCTATCAATTTCATTATCTTAGACATGGAGGAATATAAGGAAAATTATATTATCCTAGGCATACCATTTTTTAGTCAGAACGAGGGCTTTGATTAATGTTTGAAAAGGGAAATTTAATATGAGAGTTAATAATTAGGAAGTTATTTTTAATGATTTAAATTAATGTTGTTTTTCCAATACTCTAGTGATGTACTTGTCATGGGATAGATGTGGTGGATGAGTTGATCAAAAGACAATTTTTAGAGACTATGGGGTTGGAACCAGTAGAGCAAAATGTGAATGAGGAATATAGTGGAAGCCCTAAAGAAGAATCAACTCTACTATTAGAGGTGATTCCTAAAGTGGTAAGCGATGAATGAAGCCCGCAAAATATACTTAATCAAAATATGCTAAGACTATTCAACCAGTTTTGATCAACTAAACCTATTAACATCTAATTCTCATTGCATAAAGCCCATAAAATGTGTTGGACTAAGTTTTTAAAAGTTAAACCCAAATCATTTCATGAACTTAAATAATGTTATGTTCAAAATGCTCGTTAATGCATTGTATTGTCGTAAAATTCATGCTGCCTTTGAGAATTATCAAGAGTTCTTGCTTAGGCACAAAGTGGTTTATAACATGAGGGTTTGTTTGGCAACTTCAAGGATTTAATTTATTAGGATTTAATAAATTTTATAAATTCAAATTGATTAAAACTTAGAAATGATTAAATCTTAAAAATTGTTTGGTAATAAATACAATTAAATCATGCAAAACTTCTAGTAAATACAGACATAATATAAAAATATGTTACATTTGTTAAAATATAGAAACATGTTCAAACTTTGACTTTATTCTTATCACCATATAAATTATTAAGATTAAGTAAATTAAATTTAAATTTATATCTAATTAGGTAACTTAATCATTAATTATCCACAAAACTAATTAATTATTAATCTAATTTTTTATTAACCAATTAATTAGTTATTAATTATATTAAATAATTTAATATTTAATATTTAATATTTAATTTAATTAATAACTATTAAGTAATGACATGTAAATGAATCTAATTATAATGCAAATGTTAATATATTAATTTTTTTTACTAATTATTAATAAAACTTACAAATAAATTTAAATTAGAACCACTAAGCCTATCTAACACTTTCCCTCGGCCCGAAACCCTCGCCTACATACTTCACTAATCCCCACCAGTTTCGCGCAAAACCCTCGTTCATGTTCCTCGATACAGTCGCCATTAGAGCTATTAGAGCTAGCTGGGAAGGCAACGACGGGATCGGGGCGTACAGAGACCACCGAAACTCCCATCTTTCTCATCTTTCAGCTCCGCTCCTACCAGAAACCGTTGAGGAAGGTAACCTCACTTCTCCCTTTTCGATTTACTAAATCCTTCGAACCACGGGATTTATGGCCGAAATCCGTGAAATCCAGATTTATGAAATCCGCGGCTTTATTTTGTCCGAATTGACGTCTGGGGAGATTTATGGTATAAATCCATGCTAGATTCTGCTCTAAATCCGTTACCAGACAGCTCCTAAAGCTGCATGTATGCATTAAGGATTCAGTAAATCCAGATTTATAAAATCTGATGCTGATTCTTTAATTTGTCTTCCCAAATTGTACAATATATCTATATTAACATTCACAGTTACCTTACCCTTAAGTTTCAATTATTTTCTTATTATCATTACTTGGATTCAAACAATATTATTGATTTAATGGCAGCCTTATTAAGTTCCCCTTAGAGTCTCAAAGAGATTCTTTTATCAAATAATATTTCTTAGACTCTTTATTTTAACAACTCAACCTTATTTTTTAAAGTTGTTTTCTCATTTTTATTTGCATTTTACCATACAACATATTCAAAATGCTTAAATCTAGCTCATCGGTAGGACTTTAAATTTTTATTTTATTTCAATAGTTATTACAATTGAAGCGACTAAAGGTGCATATGATATACTCAAATTTTTTTTATAATTCTATGTAAAATATCTATTTCATTCTAATTTTCCATTTATTTCAGTAAATGTCCCACCAATTTAATCTATTTCATATGCATTATACACCAAGACATCTCACTTTGAATATTTCTTATAAGCACTTTGAAACAACAACAAGATGCTATCATCCAATAACTATTTCTATCCAAAATAACCAAATACATTTATCCAATATTATTTACTAACATGCAATCGCTTCATAGAGGTATCAATAATCAGATGCTATTTGATTACAACCAGATATTTTATCCACTAATCATATGTTATTAGATAATAACCAGGTTTAGAAAGCCTATAATCTGTTTATTTAGGAATGATCAAATTCTAAAATTTAGTAACCATAGGCAACCATGCAATAATGGAAAAATTATTCTGTCCGACGACCGCATGTGCTTTACATGCGGTAGCGAATGAAAAATTAACACATGTAATGGTGGGCTCTCAGTGAAGAGAAATAAACAGAATACGTGACCTGACCCGAACTCCGCCTAAAATTTATTGAATCACATAATGATGGACGACAGCTTGGATCATTAGCCGCGTTCGGAAGTATTCCTCAGGTAGAGTTCTTTTTTTGTT
>NW_018164556.1:798315-799405 GCF_001263595.1 Phalaenopsis equestris | reverse complement strand
ACCCATTTTTCTGTTGGAACGCAATAGATGTTTGTTACCGTCTGCCGCTAAAGGATGGTTATGAGTTTCTATAAATTTCTTAACCGACCAGTTACCTTCTACATCGACGACATATCGGATCATGGCTGGACAACCAGTCCTTGTGTCCCCTCTTCTGTACTTCACTGTCACATTGTTATTCAATTCTTTCTTGAAACCAGCCTTACAACAAATGAAATCCTCTGTCTTAATGATTTTTGAATTAGGCCAAAAACCAACATGGTCCTTTCGCACAGTGAATCCAATATGGTGTGCATATGCTCAATAATTTTCATAAGCTTCCTTCTCATTATGAACCACCGCGCGAAGCAAACTATCAACATTTGACAATAACACTTCAACGTAACTATTTAGTAAATACAATCATGCTGGTATGTAACGATAAATCAATAACAACATAATACATAATACAATCATAATACCACATAAATAATATCATAATAACACAAAAGTATACTTCAAAGACAAAAATACAAAAATACTAGCATAATAAAATCATGATAATACCAAAATAACACTACTTACACCGAACATAATACTATGTTAAAAACACTAATTAGATACAATAATAAATAACACTATGATATGTAATACAACCATAATACTATAGTAATAATATCATAATAACACAAACACTCTTGAAAGTCTATAATGCATAAATACTACCATGATACAATCATAATAACACCATAATAAACCAATGATAAAACCTAAATAAGACTTAAATGATATCAGAAAAAACAATATCAACCACAATAATACTAGAAAGATAATACCATTACGACAACTTAAACACAATGATAACACTTACAAATTAACACACCAATCAAATAATATAGTAATCACACCATCCGAGCCCAGCAATACTATCATTTGGAAGACAATACTCTACTTTGAAAGCCATTAATAGCAACACACATAACAAAGAAAAAACTCTACCTGAGGAATACTTTCTAATGATCCAAGCTGATTGTCATCATTCTGAGATTCCATCAACATTTCTTGGTCGAATGAGAAATCCATTTAATGTGGTGTCGGCACAGATGGTGAA
>NW_018164556.1:782626-798216 GCF_001263595.1 Phalaenopsis equestris | reverse complement strand
AATAATCTTTGGATGGATCGAAAATGTCGAAATACTAGATTTGGCGGGATTCCATAAATCCAAATATACGCTTTTTCCGGTTATTGGGCGGAGTTCGGGTCGGGTCACGCATTCTGCTTATTTCTCTTCACTGAGGGCTCACCATTACATGTGTTAATTTTTCATTCGCTACCGCATGTAGAGCACATGCGGTCGTCGGACAAAATAATTTTTCTAATCTGAGAGCTTGTGAAGTGGACCAGAGAAGGAATAAATATTTTGCTTAAAGAAGAATTGCATGCATTGCTTGAGAAAGAAGAGACAAAACTATAACTGTCTGTTAACTTGAGGCTTTTAAAATTTCCAGCGTTCAAATTGGATTTATTAAGTTACATGTGTTATGTGTACATCCTCATTGCAATAATTTGAAGGCACTCTTTTAAAAATGGCGATGTTACCAAAGAGCATCCTCATTGCAATAATTTGAAGTAAGGCACTCTTTTAAAAATGGCGATGTTACCAAAGAGAGTCATAAATTATACGTTGAACTTCTTATGCTTTTTCCATTCATATGAAGATTAAGGGTCTGTTTGGGGCAGCTGTGCTAAGAAACCATGCTTCTGTTTGTTTTGTACAGCTGTGCTGCTTCTTTATTATAAAAAGACTTTTTTGCCCCTATATTGTTGTGTAGTTTATAAGAGAACCTGTTTAGGTTTCTCATATTTGAAAATAAAAATTATATTCAGAATTCCTAAAAACTCATAAGTTCAAATATTATACTTAGACCTGACATCTTACTTAACAGTGAGTAATACAATATTCAAAATCTAAAATAAAACCACTACAACAACAGTTAACATTATCGTAATATTTAATTTGAAATGCAGATGATCAAATTTATGAGATAACTTCTTCAAAGAAACTTTTCACGCTTGATGACTATCTAAGTTGGAATCCGCAAATTATATGTCTGCCTAAAGAAATCACATTCCTTTGTTAATCTATTTCTTAAACACCTGTAAAATTTTCTCTCATAAATATGCTTATTTCGTAATGTATGTTCAGATCATTATAATCCGTATATATAGTACAATACTTTATAGGCACCAAAAATTATCGAGCTCATATTTTTTGAAGGTTTACAACCACAAGCCAGAAAAAATTGGAGTATTGCCTACAAAAAAATGAAAAAAAAAGGAATAGCTTCATAGGTAGGACTTGCTTCAGGAAAAGGCTTCGAAGGAGGGTCTGCTGCAAGATGAATTCAAGTGGAGTGTCTGCTGCTGGAAAAGTTTTGGAGGAGGGTCTTCTGCAGGAAAGCTCCGGAAGTGGGTCTTCTGTAGGAAATTTCAGAGGCGGTAGTGATGCAGGAAAAAGTTTTGGAGGAAGGTCTGCTACAGGAAGAGTTTCGGTGGAGGACCTGATGCATGAAAAAGTTTCCGGGTGGGGAGCTTGATGCAGTAAAAGGCTCTGGAGGAGGTGTCCTCGCGTCCAAGAGAAAGTAATAGTTCCCTCTTTTGATGTATGAGGACAATTAATGGTCCAAAATTCTTCTGGTTTGTTTGCCTATATCTCCCAAAACCGTTTAAATAAGAAACCCAAACTATGAAACTAACAAGGGACATAATTTAGAACAATAACTCTCTTCTCATCTGCAGCAAAATCCAACACAAATGTATCTTTTAGAAGTATTGTTTGAAACTTGCTAAATGATGGACTAATTCGCAAGTCAATTTCCTATCTGACATCCACTGCATCTGCAAAAAATTTGTTGGGCCAAACAAGTTTCTAGAGAGCTACTTGTATCTCCCTATCAATCAATTTTGAGAAACGAGCTCTCCATATGTTGAGCTGACTATTGACAAAAATGCAAACATCAACCACTTTAAATGCAATATTTTCCCTTTCCCTGTCACAGTCAAGCCACAATACCAGCCACTGGCACCTTCTGGCTTCTTCTTTCAATGTTCTTTTCAAATCCAACTTGTCCTGAGGAACATACTTGCGGAAAAGTGCATAGTAGAAGTCTGCGGGATCGCACGAATGCCACTTTTGAAAGCGATCTTCCAAGTCGATCTCCATTAGGTGGCCCGTCACGGAGGTCATTAGCATATGACAAAGCTGGTTGCCAATGGCGTCCTCAAACTTGAAAACACGATTGAACCGTGACCACCCCTTGTTGGGTCGTATGCCACTTCCACAGTGAGATAGGATCTCTGCCGCCTATTTCGTCACTGAAGGCTTCTCACTCACTTTCAGAGCCCGAATCCCTCCCTTCCTACGTGGAGGATGGCAGGAAGGGAGTTTGGCGGCTTTGGAGGGAGGACCGACAACTAAGGTAGGAAATTTTACTCTGATACCATGTTGAAATTTAGGATAATGCAAAATTTTTTTATTGATATGAAAGAGAATATAAAGAACCCTTACATTAATTCTTGAATGGGAAAAACAATAAAAAGAAATAATATGAAAGGAAAGATATAACACCTTAAATCTCTAATTAATCAATTTATGTTAATTATTTGGAGATAAATGAAACAACATAAAATAGGAAAGCCTAAAATAGGAAAGAAAATTAATCTAATCCATGAAAGTAAATCTAAAATAGGAAAGGAAATAAAGATATTAGAAAATAAATCTAATCCTCATAACTTCTAATAAGAATAAATTATTTCCTATTATAAATTCCAACACACTCATTAATTATTGCATTTTTAATTTACTCTCTCAACTCTATCTCCTCAGCACTTTCCCCATCATGTGTACAAGACGACTTTGGAGGGAGGACCGACAACTAAGGTAGGAAATTTTACTCTGATACCATGTTGAAATTTAGGATAATGCAAAATTTTTTTATTGATATGAAAGAGAATATAAAGAACCCTTACATTAATTCTTGAATGGGAAAAACAATAAAAAGAAATAATATGAAAGGAAAGATATAACACCTTAAATCTCTAATTAATCAATTTATGTTAATTATTTGGAGATAAATGAAACAACATAAAATAGGAAAGCCTAAAATAGGAAAGAAAATAAAGATATTAGAAAATAAATCTAATCCTCATAACTTCTAATAAGAATAAATTATTTCCTATTATAAATTCCAACACACTCATTAATTATTGCATTTTTAATTTACTCTCTCAACTCTATCTCCTCAGCACCTTCCCCATCATGTGTACAAGACAGGTAAATCACATATAGCTAGTGATATTGACTACCCTAAGCGATATTCATATGCTTCAGTATGAGCATGTGATTGATCTTCATCTGCACTATTGAAATCAATATCACTACATGAATGATGCTGACGAATGTAATTATGAAGAGTCATCACATTCTTCACTTGTTTTTGAAAGAACGTGTGGGTATACCTCGTAGAAAAACTCATTTTTTTTCATACGTTAGATATATTCTTAATAACACCACGTAAAGATGAGTATTTCCTGTTAAACATTTTCTTTTTTTTTCTGATCAACGTTAAGTCTTTTGAAATCAAGAATGTGATATTTTGTATCAGGAAAGCGTTCGAGATATCTTCTTTGTAATTAATATCCAACATCAACTAAATAATATTTGACTGTTATAAGTATAATCTTTGATATTGTACATAAATAATTATTTAATTTTTTCATATTCAAGCAAAAGCTTGGAGGCGGCTTTGGGAAGTTGTGTTTATTAGTTCATATAGCAAATTTGAATATGTGATTTGTCTTCCCCTCTGGTCATTATAAAAGTGAAACAAATATTCAAATCACATATAGTCATAATATTTTACTGTTGGACATGCGTGCATTCACATGTATTTCAACAATTGCTCTAACACAATCCTTACTCATTTATGTAAGATATTTGATTTACTATGTTTAAGTAAATTTTGGAAAAAAATGAACATAAATCTACCTTAAAATATGGTACGTAGTGTTGATCTTGTGAGATCTTTCTAGAGGTGCTTTGAAATGTAAAGTTTTCGGCTCTGATAATGTTTGAAGATAAGCTGATTAGAGAATTCAAGTCAACTGAAAAATATCTACTAATTGTTTCTAATGAGTGTTGGAATTATTTTGTAACTCTTCTCATGGACTTATTTTGTGATAAAATGTAGAGGATTTTAACTAACATCTTTCTTGAAGTCATCCTAAAGGAGCTATGGAGTTCATAATGTTTTGTGTAGTTCTTCTAAGAGATCAATTAATATGGTCTGTGTCACACGGAACATGCTATGTCTTGTTGGATGACCCACAAGCAATTCCTCAACTCATTTATTGCTAAAGTTCGGGGATATCACGCAGGGAGTGTGAGCAATATATGAGTTGTAATACGCATACATTAAGCATAATATAGATGTAGTCTTTCTTTTACATCTTTTTATGTCCATGTTATTTTGTGTTGATGTAGTAACACATAAAAATAACACTGAATTCAACAATAATATTTTAAAACAAAAAAACATAAATATGTTTGAATTTGATTGCATGTGCATAATCGCCCCTTTTTATAATCACCAATGAACCTGGAAAGAGAAGTAGAATAGCTTCTACCAAGTTATAAATAATCAAACAAACAACCATTTGTTCACCAACTTTAGCATTTGTTTCATTTTTGACATTTTAATTAACTCTTCAATTCAATGACATGGATCCCACTTGGAAACTCATGAAGATGAGAAAGAATTCAAATAATTTAACCAATGTGGTCATCCTAATTTTCCAAATTTCCATTGGCATAACGCGTCCTGATAATAATGAATATACAGAATAAATTCACAAAAATTAATATGAACTTACCAAAACTAATCAAAGTCATGCCCATGATAAGCTCCTCAAAATCTAAGAAAGTATTGATCAAAGCTCAAGCATATTTATCCAAGATTAATTATATTTATCCATGCTTGGGAGCTACTTAATAAGTTAACGACTTCATCAAAAAGTTCAATGAGTTCTTCTTAGCAATACAAAGACAAGTCAAAGTATCAATCCCAATAAAATCAGGCTACACGTCTCACCCTTTTATAACAAGTAAAAAATTAATCAAACAATTTCATAAGAAAAATGAAGGCTACTCCCTTCATCAAAAAATTTTGCACATAGGTTCATACTGAAGGTCCTCAAAGGAACCACAAACCATCAGGAACAACCCCAAAATTCATTGAGCATAGATGAGCCGCAAACCACAAAGAGCAACCCACCAAAATAGATTCATAAAACACATAAATTAGTATCCCCCCATTCATCAAAAAGCATTTAACATAGTTGTTCATCAAAATTCAATGAGCATATATAGAGCAACCTAACTAAAACAGAGAGCAAAACACAAAGCACAACTCAACTGAGATAGAGAACAAACCACAAGGAGCAACCCAATCGAGACAAAGAGCAACCAAACTGAGATAGAGAACAAACCACAAAGAGTAATCCCACCGGCACGGAGACAATAAACCACAAAGAACAAAGTCGTCAACAAAAATTCTTGAAACAACCATGAAAAAATGAAAGTCATCACAGAGTATACAAATGTCATTCTTCCAATATAGCCATTTCTCCGAAAAACTTCACAGAAAAACAAATCAAAAGCAATTGGGTGTTTGCACAAGACACAAATCACGAAGAACAAAGCCACTAAGATAGAGACCACAAACCGCGGAGAAAAGCTTTTAAAGTTAATGGATAGAGGGTACCAGAGGACGAAGGAAAGCAAAGGAAGAAAATGCCAAGCAATCACTCGTCATAGGTATCATAGTACAAAAAAAAAAGCAAAGAAAGAAAATTTCTTAGATAGTGAACCGAAGGAGAATCGCCCAAATAGATACGTGTTGCGGGGCAGCCGGGTAATGTTGAAAGGAAATTGCAGAACGTTGGTCGCAGACGGCGTCGTGTCACCTCAGGTGAGTTTAAATAAACAAACCCACTCTATGGAAACCAAATGCCTCAAAGTGCCTTCTCGTGTCAAGCCACAGCAACTAAGCTGCCCCAAACACACCCTAAGTGGCGTGTCATGTCATTCTTGGATTGAATATTTGTTTTTTTTTTAATGCATCCCTACTTACTTATGGTTTTATTTGATCGAATCGGTTTTGGCTTAGATTTTCCAGTCAGTTTTGGCTGGTAATGATTGTGGTCTGCATGCATTGGATTAGACCTCTATCACTACATGGAATCTTGCTAAGGATTAGCTATAATCTTTGTATTTCTTTTTTGGTTTTTTCCAACTTTTTCCTCTCTCCCACTTTTCATCTCTCTTTGTTGCATGGAAAACTCGATGTCATTCACTGATGTGTTTTGATGACCCATAATTGTTGTTAACCACCATGTTGATTGCTCCAATCGACTTCTATTACTCTATTTCTATCCATTATTTTTTGGTTTTTTAGTTTGTCGAATTTCTTCAAACTCTAGTTTTTGTTATAACCACCGCCACTTGATCTCATTTGCATTTGT
Source organism: Phalaenopsis equestris (assembly GCF_001263595.1). Lineage (NCBI taxonomy): Eukaryota > Viridiplantae > Streptophyta > Magnoliopsida > Asparagales > Orchidaceae > Phalaenopsis > Phalaenopsis equestris. The sequence goes on along the minus strand of NW_018164556.1, from coordinate 791,797 downwards.
TTAACTTTTGTTAACCAATCCTATTGTTTTATGAGCATATTTGGGTGCAGGATTTGTAGGAGAATTTAACATTATTCCTGTAAGAAATTTGACATCTGAAAATTTAGTGGTGATTGCACCAGTTTTCTTTCATCATGTGCTCAAACTTGTTTTTTAATTAGGGCATTTGTGATGGGTATTTTAGCTTCTGGAAAATATGTGATGAGGAAATTTGATTGATAATTCAGGAAAATTAATGGTATGCATGTAAATCTTCTTTTTTTTCATTCAATTAACTGGCCTATCAATACATCAGGCATCACAATTATCCTCAATCCATTTGATGTAGAACCTTCTTCCGAAACAATTTAAGACAATTCCGAACAACAAAACATTTAATTTCCTGAATTACCAGTGCAAGCAGTCATTGTTCAACTTTTATGGGCCATCAGATCTTGCTTCTCATTTTCCTCTTTTTTTTTTTTTTTCAGGCAGAAATCCCGGATCATGAATGGAACTGCAAAGCTACCTCAGAAGCGCAAGCTTCCTCCACTGCCAGAAAATGAGAAAAAACTACACGACTTAATATGGAGCAAACAAAGCTTAGGAATATGGACTGCAGACATGAAGAAGCAAACCGGCCTTGCGAACAACGCCGTCACGAAGGCCCTCAAATCCCTCCAATCCAAAAACCTCATCAAAGACGTGGTCAACGTCCACAACAAGGCGAGAAAATTCTTCATGGCCGTCGAATTCGAGCCTTCGAAAGAGATATCAGGCGGAACGTGGTATTCCGACGGAACCCTGGATCTCGAATTTATCAGGATACTGAGGGAACAGTGCAGAATGCATGTTGAAAGGTTGAAGATTGCGAGTGTGGAGAATGTATGGAAGTGTGTGAGGGATTCTGGGATATTTAAGACAGAATGTAGCTTGCAGCAAATTCAGGAGATTTTGGTGGCCATGTATTTGGACAAGGAGATTGAGGAATTGATCAGCTCTGGTGTTGGTGAATTCAGTAATATTCAGGCAGGAAAGAAATGTTACAGAAGTTTGAGGGGTAGGGGGGGACCTAAAGCAGGAGGTTTATCCTCAGTTCCTTGTGGAGTGTGTCCCAGGATAAATGAGTGCAGTCCTGATGGTATTATTTCTCCTAAAACTTGTGTTTATTATCAGAAATGGCTTGGTCTGGACTTTTAGATTTGAGGTTTCTTTTTAATTCATAATTCACAGAACATTATGATCTTTTTGGTGTTAATATTTATTAATATTATCAAATTATGATGAAAGTTACATCTACAAAATTTTTTATGAATACAGAGTTCACTTTGCATGCAAAAAAAAAATAAAATCTATAATTGAGGCTATGTACATTAATTTGTTTCACTAACCAATTAATTGATTGTCCAAGGAGATGAATATATATATTTATATGCCGCCGGTCGTGGTTTGTTGGTTGAGCAACCTCTCTGAAGGTCTTAACTCTCTAGTCACAGGTTCAAATCCCTCTTTGGCCAGTTTGTTGGTAGTGAGGGCGGTCCTTGAATAGTTTGACACTTGAGTGTGGCTGGGGGCTTATATAATAGCCTCCGACCATTCTTTTAGTATATATAGATATATATTCCTGCTAAGTAAAGAGATTACAGGAGGGAGAATGTTGGACATTTTTTAATAAGATCAGATTGCACTTGTTAGATCTTAAATTAAAATGACTGTTAGGGGCATTTAAATACATACCACCCAATCTCCATATATTTATGTATCTAACATTTAAAACTTTTTTACATTGAGACTCAAGATCTTTCATCACATAAAAAATATCACTATTTTAATTTTTAAAAAATAAAATGCATTTTTTTATGCATAATTATGAAATTTAAATATAAATATAAATACATAAGAATACTAGTACCAATATTTTCAGAAAAATAAGATGCTAATGAGAAAAACTTAAGTTTATTCCGATTCAACTTTAACCGGGTTAAATTAAAATTAATACAAATTTTGTTTTATAAATATATTTTTTAATCTCAAAATAAAATTCATCAGGATCAAATTGGTAAAATTTTATCCAAGTAGACGCGCCCCACTCCCTTCAAGTGCCTACAACGTGTACAGCCAAACCCTCAATTAAATACATGAGTGAGTTTGTCTGTACACATGACAGACCCTGATTGAAATCCTGATGTAAAACTGCATACAATAATTTTTTTTCTTCATGGCACATGTCTAGCTATTTATAAATTTATGGGTTTGTCTGTACACGTGACAGGCCCTGATCGGAATCCTGATGCAAAATTGCATACAATATTTTTTTCCTTCATGGCACATGTCTAGCTATTTATAAATTTATGGGTATTTTCTGAGACACTCCGGAGACGGCGCCATTTTTTTAAGCTGCAATCACATGTAGTTAAAATATGGTTAAGAAATTACACTTTTATTAATCAAATGGAAAGCCAACATGAACTATATAACAAACAAAGTCATGTCTTCCATATCTTAACCTGTAAATCATAATACAAATAGCTCTATAGTATCATTCATTAACATAATGAAACAATGCCACATCTATAATAATAAAAAATGGAAATAAAAAGAGACAAAAATCTCAACTTTAAAACATGAAGCCATCATCCCCACAACAGAACAAATATGCAGCACATACTGCAGCTATGTTCACCACTGATCATATTAAGACCATAGCAGCACTGAGCTAAAAGCCACAGATACTTGTTCCCTATTTCATTTCAGCACAGAACAACTCATGGAGCCGGGGAGGAAATTAAAACATTTTGTTCTGTCAGACGCCTCTGAAAACTAGCCAATCTTGCCTGTAAATTCGCTATTCCGGACGCCTTTTGGGATAGAATGACGTTTAATTTTGTAATGTACTCGTCGAGCTGATTACCAGGTTGATCAACTTCCTCCAGTAGTTTCATCTCCTGTACCAGACACCAAAGTGAGCAGAAACATATATGGCTATGGTCAGTCTTATAACAAAATTTTAACAGATATGCCCACCTCCCTAACAATATTTATGGTCTCCTCAACTTGTCTTCTATGAGCAATTACCAGATCATCCTCTTCCTGAAAATATGGATATTTTCACAGTTCTTTCGGCGTAAAATTCAAAAGGTGAGATTCAAATATAATTATTCACATGTACCTTTAAAAGGTCGTTCAATTCATCATCTGAATTTGAGTTATTCGCATTGATATCGTAAATTTCAGTTCGCTTTGTCCGTATGGCAGTAGCTCTCCGAGTCTTCTCCAAGTTATTTGCATCCATGTCATAAATATCAGTTCTCTTTATCTGTGTGGCAGTAACTCTCCGAGCCCTATCATCAAGCCCTGCTACCGAGTATGACTCCGCCTTCCTCGAGGACTGTTTGCCTCGCTCATAAGCGCTGCCAGAGGCATCGTACTCCTCAGGAGTGCTGGAACCTCTACTTTGGTTAGAGTGGTTCGAGTAAGAAGATGCTACTCGTATGTCCTCTCTCACAGCAGGCTCCATGTTTAATGGTGGAGAAGTTTCTTTTGTGGCACGCTTAGATGAGACAAGCTTACTTGTTTCATTGATGGTTTCAGGAGCTGAGTAAGTGGGTAAAACTGAAGATAGGGGCACAACAGTTGAGACCCTTAGATTTGGTATTTCCTTCTTAGGATTGCTACTCTTAGTTAAGCTCTTCACCCTGAAAAAATGATATATTTACTCTTCATAAAATTAACGAAAATAGAGTGAGGAAACTCAGGTATGAAAGCGAGGAAGGAAGCATCACCTATCAGCATATCTCAGTGTGTTCAGTGTGTGTTCGCATGAACCAGAACTTGGAGAAAAACATGAAATCATAACCGTGCGCGAGTCTCCAATAAATGAGTCTCTCAGAACTTCAGTCAATTTACTCCCTCTGAAAGGGATATGAACCTGATCATTATCAAGAGCTCTGATGCATTCTTTCAAGGCAAGCAAACTTTTGTTGATCTCGGCACCTTCAATTCTGCATCACAAGCTTGAATTTCAATCAGAAAAGCCTATGGTGTTTGGATTTCATGGCTAAGAAAGAATGACAAGATGATAAAGATTACCGAGTTTGTTTATCATTATCGGTTGTGTCCGCGCCTCGTTCACTGCCAGCTAGGTCTATGAATGACATCTTGCCTATGATTCGAGCTAGTTTTGATTCGTTGTTGTCGGCTGACCTCCTGAAATTTTTTGATTCGTTGGCATCTACTGACTTCTTAATAGCAAGCTGAAGTATGGCGTGGGATCGAGAGGACTCCTCGTTTGCGCCAGTTGTACCAGTACTCCTGGTTGCATTGCCCTTCTCAATAAGCTCCCTGATGGTCTCGACATTTGACACACGGTATTCTTGCAAACCTACTATGCAAACTTTCTGTTTACCATCCTCTCTCATGCAAAGTTTTCTGAGGCAGAAAAAGGATTTGTAGTCAGCAAAAAAAAAAATAAAAATAAGCAAAATTTGCACACATACCACCCAATTCTTATGTATTTATATATCTAACATGTAAACTTTATTTTGTTTACATTCATATCACCCAAATCTTTCATATCAAATAAAAAATACCACTATATTAACTTTTAAAAAGTGAAATACATTAACTTTTAAAAAGTGCTATATTAACTTTTAAAAAGTGAAATACAACTTTTTATGCGTAGGTACGACGGAATATGCAAAAATTGAAGTTTAGATGTTAGATATGTAATTAAATAGGAATTGAGTGGAATGTATGTAAATCTTTCAAAAAAAAAAAAAAAACATGCATGCCCTTCATCCCACATGTAAATTTCTTAGAAGCCCACCTTCTATCATTTAGCAGATCAAAAAGCTTCCCACCATAAATCTCAAAGAAACTAACGAATAATTGAAATCCCTGGTTCCGGTATGTATGATGCATTAATCTTAGAATATCTTGAGACGCCCGAAGTGGTAGCGGTTGCATTGTGTAAGTTTTCCCGCTGCCTGAAAAAAAAGCGCACCTGTTTAGTTGACAGAAATCTAGGCTGAGGTGAATGATCACATGGGTCAGAATTTTGCTCTTCTTATCAGTTGATATTTAAAAAATGTATATATTAAAATCACATTTTACCTTACTAATAAACTAATGAAAAACACTACAGAGCTGCCAATTATAGTAATGTGACTTACAAAATATACCCAAATAAGAGAATAAATGTCGAGAACAATGTTAAAAATTTGCAGTTTACGATTATTCATAACAGAAGTGACATTCAGGAGAATGATTTCCTTTTCGTAGATTTTTCTGATGCAATTATTCTAATATGGCGCCGGTAAATCATACAAGAAAACTAAAGGATTCCAATATTAAAAACCACAAAACAAGTAAACTTGCTTTTCTTAAATTAAAATCGAAAATAAGAGAATCAGAACCAAGGTGCAATGTAATAATCAAATAAATACAAAGAAGTTGATGTGAATAGATGAAGCGTACGCAATGGCTTAATTTTTTGGTGCATATGCTTTACCCTCCACATTAACTTGCAACTTGCAGACGAAGTTGCTTAATTTTTTTGTGCATATGCTTTACCCTCATTACTTAGGAAGGAATAGAATAAGTGTACGCAATGGCTTTCTAATAATTAAATCACAAGATATATTTATTTTATCATTACAGGGATAATGTCAAGCTGTCATAACATCGTACCACCATGAATTGATTGCTTAAAAACATGTACAAACTTTCAGGTGACATAATTGTTATGACGGAAGCATTGATGGCAGAAATAACATTAAGAAAAGGAAAGCCTGTTCAGAAAACACCATATTAGAATTCATTCTTTCGCACTGCATTCAATGATTAATGGATCCAAAGTTACACAAAATGAAATGTGACACAATGGGCTTTATCGATTGTTAGCTAATGTATGATTAATGGATGAAGAATTGCTCATTACCTACAGTGTGGTGCAAAAATGAAGTGATAGGGGTGGCTTCCACAAAAACTAACCATAATACTTGGTGGATAAGTCTCGTGGGAACCATAAAAAGACTGTTTGTCAAATAGTCATACAATACTGAGCTAAGTTTAATCTAGCAAGCACTCAATACCCGCATGAAGCAGTAGGTTATTATAATGTGTAGCTAATGTTATGCTAGGGCCGAAGCAATGAGTGCAAAGCAAGATGGATAATGTTTTTGGCTGCACATGAAGAAAACTAGACAAGCATCATGAAGTAAAAAATGCTACAGCAAAAGAAAGTTGAATTTGTAAAAGAAAGAAAAACAAAAAAATCATCCAATCTCAAACAAGAGTACTTACCTGTTTGTCCATACGCAAAACAAGTTGCCTTTGTGCGCTGAAAGATAGCTGGGATTATTGGCTCCACTGTCTCACGGTATACCTAGAAAACATAAGTTTAGAGGGCCCGTAGATATAAGATCTATAATCTAATTTACACTGAACTTTCTATAGCTTACTTCATCATTTGAGACATCCTCATCGAGTATAGCATCAAACACAAATTCATGCTTCTCAACAAATTCTGTAAGGTCAACCTACATTCATAAATGTCATCAAAGATAGTCACTCAACATCAATGGTACTTGTTATTACTTGTTAGTGAGATAATAAAATAATTTGGGCATAGAGATTTCTATCTATATGATGTTCTCATGATAATATCAACTTTCAACATGAATTTGAAGGCCTTTACTTAATAAAAATAGCTTAGTGAGCAGCATGGTTATTTACTTGCCTCAATGTTTTGTATGAATATTTTCTCTCTAATTTCAGGTATTCAAGGAGGGAGAAAGCCTTTAGCCACGGCAGCTTTTCTTCCCACGCAAATCAAGCCACCAATAATATCCATGCATCCTAACTAATAACAAGTGCATTAAAATTGTATGGTAGACGGTATTTCAAAAAATCAAAGCATGTTCAATAATTTGAGCACTCTGTTGAATCCTCATTTATCTGTCCTTGGGTTGTGCCAGAAACTTATTTAACATGGAGAAAACGAGAAGCTTAAAACATAGACGGAGAGAAACTCGAGAATGAGGAAAGAAAAATTCACCATCAGGCTCAAATAAATAACATTTTTATGCTAGACTATGCAGGACTACGTAAACCTAGGTCTCTTCACAACAACCTATTTATGGGTGAGGCTTGAGATTTATATAGCGATAGAAAAATATACAGGATGAGTTACAAATGCAAAAAGTATAAAATAAATTACAAGAGGCATAGAACCTCACCAAGAGCTCAGAATAAGACCAGTAGTCACCCATCTATTTGATAGGAAGTCACCAAATGGATTTCTAAGCTTAGGAGACTGTCTGGGCTAAGTAATTCGACGAGTTCAATGTTAACTTTCAACAAGTTCTGCATAAGCTTGGTCAATGATCCGTGCTAAAATTTGGCTGATAAATTTACCCAGGCCCAAGCAGATGAGACTTTGTGAATTAGGTTGGAGAGTTCTCCTTAAATCTAGCTAGAAGATCCTACTCAAACTTCATTGGCAAGATCATCCTGAATCCAACTCGGCAAGTTCTCATCCTAGGCAAATTTTACCCTTCGCCCATTTAAGATATACATTTAGTTTGACAATTCTCTTATATTTTTGGAAGACAACCAAATAAAATAAGAATACAACAACAACAACAACAAAGCCTTAATCCCACTACGTGGGGTCAGCTACATGAATCCTTTTTCTCCATTGCGTCCTATTTAGTGTCATATTTTCATTTAGTTCTAGTAAATTAAGATCATTTTTAATACAATAAGCCCAAGTCTTCCTAGGTCTACCTCTGCATTTCTTAACACAAGTCGAATTTAAAACATCTGCTCTCCTAATCAGATCATCAGATGACCAACGTTTAATGTGACCAAACCATCTAAGACAACTCTGTAATCTTTTTTGACACTGGAGCTACACTAACCCTTTGGCGGATACATTCATTTCACATTTTGTCTCTGTTTCAAGCCACTAATCCTCCTATGCATTCTCATTTCAACAAAATTTAAATTAGTTTCATGCTTCTCTTCTAAAGGTTGACAGTTTGCGCCATAGCATTGCAGGTCTCACCGCCTTTTTCTTTATTTTTAATTAGGGTTATTTTCTATCAGAAGACTATATATTTGGTATTTTACTGTTTTGATTTTCTGCTCTCTTGAGTTTTGTGGCCTCTTCTTTTTGTGAGTGGCGCGTCTGTTGTATTTCCAGGAACAAGTGGTGGATCCCCTTCAGTAACTGTGCCTCGTTGGGACTGGGCTATTTTGGTTCTTTTCAGTTTTTCTAATCCAGACAGCCGTTAGACTAGGGCTGTAAACGAGCCGAGCTTGAGCAAGCTCAGGCTTGGCTCTTGTTCGGCTCGGTCGGAATAGCTCATACAGGATGAGTTACAAATGCAAAAAGTATAAAATAAATTACAAGAGGCATAGAACCTCACCAAGAGCTCAGAATAAGACCAGTAGTCACCCATCTATTTGATAGGAAGTCACCAAATGGATTTCTAAGCTTAGGAGACTGTCTGGGCTAAGTAATTCGACGAGTTCAATGTTAACTTTCAACAAGTTCTGCATAAGCTTGGTCAATGATCCGTGCTAAAATTTGGCTGATAAATTTACCCAGGCCCAAGCAGATGAGACTTTGTGAATTAGGTTGGAGAGTTCTCCTTAAATCTAGCTAGAAGATCCTACTCAAACTTCATTGGCAAGATCATCCTGAATCCAACTCGGCAAGTTCTCATCCTAGGCAAATTTTACCCTTTGCCCATTTAAGATATACATTTAGTTTGACAATTCTCTTATATTTTTGGAAGACAACCAAATAAAATAAGAATGAAAAGAATAATCCTTACAAATAGAAGTTGTTAGTTGTTCCTTTGAATTGGTCATTTATTTTTTCGTGCCAAATTATAACTTTACTTCTCTGCTAAAGATATATTAGTGCATTGAATGGTATTTAATGTGCTACAAAAGTGAGTGATTGAATCAAGAAAAAATTGTGTAAGATTTTATGATGGATTTGACCATTTTGTCGTTGCAACGTTGTTTCCTATAGATGATCTTCCTCATTCCACAAGAGAGAAATTCAAAAAGCCTTAATATCTTTTGTTTTTTATAGATTGAGCTCGGCCGCAATAAAAAATAGAGGTCCTTGCAAGAAAAAAAAATAACACCTCTAAAGATAGGCGGAGGGGGGGGGGC
>NW_018164556.1:766038-782521 GCF_001263595.1 Phalaenopsis equestris | reverse complement strand
CCTTCAGTTTGGTCTCATGAACTGGGGGGTGGCATCCTCGCTCCTGTCGCACTTCAAGCGAGAGTGATTGAATCAAGAAAAAATTATGAAGGATTCTATGATGGATTTGACCATTTTGTAGTTGCAACGTTGTTTCCTATAGATGATCTTCCTCATTCCGCAAGAGACAAATTAAAAAAGCCTTAATATCTTTTGTTTTTTTTAGATTGAGCTCGGCCGCAATGGGTGGCATCCTTGCTCCTGTGGCACTTCAAGCGAGATTGTTATTGAAGAGTTCTTCCAAGAAGTAGTCACCCTAGAGGAAGTTGCTAAGGAGCTCAAAATACTTTGCTAACATAGTAGATCAATCATTGCTTCTTACCTCACCAGATTAGTACGAGCTAATAGCTTCTTTAACAACTCTAAGATACAACAATAATTTTTTGTTTGTATTTGTTAAGAGCGATTTCACTTCTTAGAAAGCCTTCTTATAATTTTTACTCCATTAAAAGTCCTTTGCACTTAATATTTTGAAGAATAGAGCACTTATCACCTATTTTTGAAATGAATCGGCTTAAACCTGTTATTCATCCGATCACTTTTTGTAATACTTTGATGTTTCTCGACAATGGCATCTTCAAGATCAGCTCAATTTTATTTGGATTCATTTTGATGCATTCAAGAGTGTGTACGCAACTCGAGAATTTGTCTGATCAAGCTCCAAAACAACACAAATGGGTTCAACCTCATAGTAAATTTCTTTAGAAGAATATTTCATCCAAGCCAAAAATATATGTTGAGGGCCTTTAACTATTTACAAGTAGATCGTCCACTTTGACATTTAACAATTATTCATTTTTGTTCCTTAAAAATAAGACCTCATCATTCTTTAGAAAATAGCAACATCATTCTTCAATCTAAAATGCATGATATTATAGTTGTATAATTCATCTCCATTGACAAAGGTTGACATTTTGGTGTTAGAACATGCATTTTGATTTGGTGATAACCCAAGAAGACATCAAAAAAGATAGTCACGATGTAGCCAATAGTTGAGTCAAATAAGGCATCAATTCGTGTTATATTAGCTATCTTTGGGTCAATTTAAGTTATAATAAGTGAAATGGACACATCCACCATTTGAATTTTAGATAATCACAAGATTTAATATATATTTGGAATATTGTACTTCTCTTATGAATCATGTTTCAAGTAATTTTTGAACTAAATGAACGATTTTGCAAATTTTGTAACAAATGGCCCAATTTTCATTTGATTGACATTTTTATCCAAATTAATTATTATGCAACATTAATGTTGATTGTTGGCATCTCGAAAGCTGACCAAGCAAATACGTTGATGGTCTTTCTTAGAATCACCATAAAGTAGCACTTGTACTCAACATTGGAAGATGAGCTAATTCTGAAATGCAGCTGGGGCCTCCTTTCTCCAGTTCTTCTTCGATGTTTTTAGAGTTGTCCATACCCATATCTTTTTCAACTTCCAAGTTCAAAACTTCCTCCAAAATAGCCTCACAATTTTCAATTAGCAATTTTTTTATTTAAGCAAATCGCCTCTCATTGTTATTTCTTGGCCTCAACCAAAAAATTTCACGATGTCTCAATATGTAAAAACAACTAAATGAAAAGTGTTGAATCGAGCTTGGTTGAATGTAGCATTGTAAGTCACCAAAGTATCAATTATTATGAAGTTAACAATGGTTAGAATTGTCAATCTCCTTCCCAATTGACCACAAAGTGATTATTCATTTAATCTCCCTTTTCTTTCTGAAAATTCATACATGGGGCTTATGGTCTACGATAATTGAATTCCTTCAATAATCGCTTTCCTAAATATTTTTTTAAGATTAAATTTATTGTGCATCCATTTTCAATCAATAAGTTGTTGATTTAGTAGTGAGCACCAAAATATCATGATTACTATAGTATCATTGTAAGGATTACCCATGAACCAGCCTGTCAACTTCAAAGAATAATAATGGGGGCAATTTTCATAGTTGATGCTTGCATCGTAGCCATCAAGTTCACATTCCCTGACCTAAGTTCTTTGAAATTGGTCGAGCGAGCACCTCTTTAAATCTGCATAAGATAGTGGGTATGATTATGACAATATAGATTGCTCTCGCAAATACTGGCTCACTTCAATCTTCCACCATCGACTCTTTGCTTAGCATTTGCCTAGGTTAGCTAAGATGAATTCTTTCAACTTTTAGTCCTTAATTAATTCTTCAAATAAGTTTATGACGTGGTAATAACACTCAATGTCCTGGTTGTGGTCTTTATGGAAGGCACAATGCTTGATCATGCATCTTAAGTGAGGACCGGCCATCATATGGTTGTAGGGTGCCTAAAATATTCTTTTTTTTAATCGCCTTAACTAGCTCAGCCATCAAGATTCTCATCGGAATTAATGCTCAAAGTTTGTGGGTGAACAATGATAAAAGTGACCTTTCTTCTCTTATCTTCATCTTGCTTGTCATATTAGGTTTATCTTGGTCAAAAATAAGGTCACAAGGGTTACAAGGTAATAATTGGATATGAGGTTGAGTGGCCTATCCCAAATCTCATAAGCTTGTGTCGACTACGTTATGATGTTTTTGGGGATTCTTAACTTCCTCACTTAATCAAAGCCTCTTATTCGACTTAAGGACAAGGCTTCGATCTCATTATTGTATTAATCTTTGTTTCTATGATTGTTGGCGAATTTGCTCGACTAATATCTATGGTTGTTGCAAGGCTAGCACATAGTGAAAATGTCATTTATGGAGACTCTGAATAAGAGCCATGTGAGACATAGACAACTCTAGGTCTTTTATCTCAAGCATCTATCGTTAAAATCATGTCATGAAGTTTATCATTGACTCACGGAGCTCTTCTTGAATCTTCTAGAAGGCCTCCAAATATTTCTAGAGTGTCGTGTGCTGAAGAACTAGACGATGAATATTCCATTGAACTCGATAAATGAAGTGATTATCTCGAGCGGTAGATGGAAAAACCACCGTAAGAATATATTCTTTAAGAGTTGCGAGTAGTAACCACCACTCCATCGTGTCATTGATATTTAGCAACAAAATAACTGATTCTAAGTGACCAAAGTTATCAACCGGGTCAGCCTGCCCTTTGCAAGAGTAAGTGTGAAATTTATATTTGCATGGGAGCCTAGATTATGCTCTCTCAAAAAAAAGGTATTTGCCCGTCGTGGTCGCCTTCTCCCTAATGCTACTGCCCAAAAGTTTTCCTCCTAACTATCGAGTTGATAGGTTCCTCATGCAAGTTCACCCAAGATGCAATTCTTGGGATCTGGTCTAAGACAATCTGACAAATTTGGTTCAGCCCCACATTCATTTCAGTTAGTTATCTAGTCAGTACAAAGTCTTGGATTCACAAAAACTTCTTTTGCAAGGGTCTCACTAGTTAGTTCTTTGTTGGGAGCTTCTATTTATCTCTATTTGGCATGCTCATTACACCTTTTAAAATGTTGGATCCTGGTTTATTTTTCTACTTGTTATGCCAACAATTTAACATAAAAAAGAAAAGAAAGTTAAGAAATAGATGAAGAAGAAAACTAATAATAATGTAGAAGGAAATCCAATATCAAGCTCAAATGAATAATAATTTTAGACTAGAGTACACAGAACTATGTAAGCACGTCGAGTTTATATTTATAAATAAGGATCGGGATAAAAGGCTAGAAATGATCTACATATATAAGAAGATGAAGTGAAAGAGGCATATAGCCTAAAAAAGAGCTCAAACTTAAAAAATTATTCAATCGTCTATTTGAGAGAAAGTCATCAAACAACTTTCTAGGATCGAGCGATTGTCGGGTTGAGTTAATCTAGCAAGTCTAATGTAAACCTGAGCTCGTTCTTTATGAGCTTGTTGAATGATCATCACTTAAATTTCTCTAACAAATTTGCCTAGGCCCTGTTGAATGAGTCTCCATGAACTAGGCTTGCGAGTTTTGCTTGAACCCAATTGGCAAATCTAATTAAGCTACACAGGCAAGATCATCCTAAGCCCGTTTAGAGCTCTCTCTACATGAGTTCCGCTCTTAGCACATTAGCGGTATACAAATTCAATCAACAAATCCCTACCAACTGAACAATTTGACTTGAATTAACTTAGCAGGAGTTCTACTACTAAATCATAGGCAAAAGAAGGCTTATTGTGAAAATAAGTTGCACGTTGCAATTAGATTCACTCTATCAACCCTTTTGAACAATTAAAAGCAACAAGCGGTGTTACAAAAGATGTGCAACAAATTTATAAAAAAGTATAGTACATGAACAATTGAAATTATATCACTAAAGATGAAGCTGTTGAAAATAAGCCAAAGGGTTTGAACATATAATATGAAGGAGAGAATGCCAAAAACTATAGAGAAAAAAAAATGGAAGACTTAAGGTACTATGAATAGAAAATTTTCAAAATAATTTGTGAAAAATAATAACCTCAGGATCCAAATAGTTGGAATAAGGCTAATGTTGGTGTTGCTATTATTTATTGCCGATAATGAATAATTTTTTAATAAATGCTCAATTACACTTTATATCGGTGGCTCACCAGTCCATGCAAATATTGTTTCCACATAATGCGAGTAAATGCTACTTCGTGAAAGAATTATCCTATTTCTTAACCAAAAAAAAATGCACCTATAATTTCTGGCTTATGCAACCAACAAAGCAAACCTCTGTTTTATTTGAAGCTCATTTTAACTCAGATATGTTTATGCTTTGATCATTTGTACATTGCAATGCATGCATCATGTTAGATCGTCTATACCATTATAGCATTTACATGAACAAAAGTAAATGGGCATAAAGGTTTGTAGCACGAACAATTTTTTTAACAAAGATACTAATGAATGTCAAACAGCTTATATTTTGCAATATCCAATGCAAAAGTTGGAGAAAGAAAAGAATAAAGTGGTTGAAATACCTTCAGTTTGGTCTCATGAACTGTGAGAGAATTCGTATGTTGTTCAATTGAGATGATATCTTCCTCTTTTCTTGCTATTTCCTTTTTATTAAGTGGCCGTTTCCGCACCTGCATCAATAAGCACCAAATTCCTTTTTAACAGAGAAAATGAAATTAGACATTATCTAGCTAGTGCATTCAAAATGAGAGCGTGGTTTTGTGTTCTAATCAATCCCTATGGAAGAACTAAGCTTCTTAACTCTGTAGCTCAAAAAAACAGTGCAAGTGAGGACAGAAGAATGACAATCTAAAGAATAAAATGCAAGTGTTTCTCCAGCTCTATAAGCAAACATTAAAAAGAATGGCGAAGAATTAAGAATCAAAATTAACATATCCTAAAAACGTACCACTACTTTAATCTTGGCAACAGAACCAGGCTTGTCCTTCTCTAATGGAAAACCCTTCGAGATAATATTTTCTGCCGTGGGAGGAGTCTTCCCAAACTGCTTGATAGAATAAATGTTAGAATCCGAGTCAGCAAGGCTACGCTCTCGCGCAAGCCCAAATGACGCCGCATCATCACATAATCCTGGAGCCGGTATCTGACCATACAATCAACAATTCAAATAAAAAAGGAAATATCGTTAAATTCCAATGGAAAACGGAGTCTCTATTCCAATTCATAACTTCCCGAAGAAATGCTACAAAATTGCAACCCGCCGCCCCGCACCCTTTCCCCCGCGGCAGATATCACAGAGAAAAGAAGAGAACTCTTACATCCGTTAGCAGCTCAGTGTCGAACGAATGGAGATCCAAGATTCCTGGACTAAGCTCACTCGGCGAGACATCATCGCCGGTCTTCTTCCGGCCGGAGCTCAATGGCGGAGTCGAGGGATCCATGGACAGCATGAACTCACCTCTCATTCCCCTCTGCGCGCTCCGTAGCATTCTCGAATACTCCACCTGGTCCAAACCCCAACCGATCTAAAAATCAACCAACAACAAAGAACTACAACCTACCTAACGATTACCGTAAGATCAAACACTCCAACCTGCTTCGAAGAAGAGAAACCGGGGGCCGGCAGGCTCTGCATCCACTTCCCGCCGCCGCCGCCGCCGCCTGAAGAGAAAGAATCGACAAGGAACTGTTCGGGAGAATACTGCCGTTGGTGTTGATGGCCCGATCGCTCCATCTGTCTTCCTCCCACCGCCGCCGCCGCGTTCATCCTTTGCTCGGACTGGTCTCGTTGGACGACCAATGTCAGTCGATGGGAGTCGCCGGCGATCAGCGGAGGTGTGGGGAGGAAGAGAGAGAAATTGTCAAATGCGAGTGAGATCTGGATCGGTTCAGCTGCCTGTTTGTAAAGGGAAGAGAGAAGGCCGCGAGGCTTACAAGTGACAAATGCCACCCGAGGTCAAATGCGAGTGAGATCTGGATCGCCTCAGCTGCCTGTTTGTAAAGGGGAGAAAGAGAGTAGGCCGCGAGGCTTACAAGTGACAAATGCCACCCGAAAAAGGAGGTGCTTTTTTTTTAATCAGTTAATTATTTGCTTCTCCGAAGATTCAAAACTTTGAAATAGAGGGAGACCAGATCCCTTGCGCAAGAAAAAAAAATTACATGTATACCCCTCAATTTTTATGTATTTATAGCTCTAAATTAAGGAAAAATATTACATTTGATACTGTAGCTGTTTGGGAATTACTTGCTAGTCGGATTTACATATAAAATGTCTAGATAGTCCCTTGATTGTTTGCATAAGCGTCCACACTTTAAATTGGAGTTGAAATAGTCCTCCTGGGCAACTATTTGGAGGACTATTTCAGCCCATTTTAAAACAGTTAGGTGCTAAATTGATACATTTTATAGACACTTGGATTAAAATGACTCCATGTAAAATAGTCAGGAGACTATTTGACACTTTACTCTTTAAAAATATGCCCAACTGCCACATTTTCAGCTCATTCTTGTCCCATCTTTGCTCTATATTTATTAATGATTTGTTTTGGTTGTTTTATACTTTCTTGATATTTTGCATATGAATCTCAACTTCAACATTACAACAATAACAACAAAAGTCTTTATCACACTATGTGGGGTCGGCTATATGAATCCTTTTTCTCTTTTGAGTCCTATTGAGTGTCATATTTTCATTTAATTCTAATAAATTAAGATCATTTTTTATACAATATGCTCAAGTCTTTCTCTTTTATACAATATGCTCAAGTCTTTCTAGGTCTACCTTTGCCTTTTTTAACATAAGTTAAATCTAAAATATCTACTTCTCTAACCAGATCATCAAATGGTCTATGTTTAATGTGAACAAACTATCTAAGACGATTCTTTCTAATTTTGTCTGCCATTGGAGCTACACCTACCCTATCACAAATATATTCGTTTTGCATTTTGTCTCTGAGTGTAAAGCCACTCATCAACCTAAGTATTATCATCTCGACAACATTTAACTTAGATTCATGTTTCTCTTTTCAAGGCCAACATTCTGCGCCATAGAGCGCTGCAGGTCTCAGCACCACCTTATAAAATTTTCCTTTCAGTCTAAGTGGTACTTTTCTATCACACAATGGGACTGAAACATCATACATTCCAACCAACCGACCTGAATTCTACTAATAACATCCCCATCTATATCACCATCACTTGAACAATAGACCCGAGATATCGAAAGCTTTCACACCTTTTAATAATTTGATCATTCATTGTTACAACTCTGTCACTGGAGCTACTACTACTAAAACTATATTTCACTTATTCAATTTTTGTTCTACTCAAATGAGGGCCTTTAGACTCCAAAGTAGACCTCTATAATTCAAGTTTTTCCCGAGCTCCTTCTCTAATATTGTCCATAAGAAGGATATCTTCAGCGAAAAACATACACTAACATACATCCTCTTGTAAATGTCCAATAAGAGCCATAACTAAAGCGAAGAGATATAAAATTAAAGTTTATCCCTGATGTAATCCAATTGAGATAGGAAAATATTTGGTCAATTCTCATTCTGTTCGAACACAAGTAACAACTATAGTATACATATCCTTAATGACTTGAATATAAGTCACATCATCACTTTTTTTCTCCATAACTCTCCAAAGGATATCTCTTGGGCCCCTATGATAAGTTTTTTCTAAATCAATAAAAATCATATGTATATCTTCCTTATTCTCTTTGTACCTCTCTATCAATCATTTTAGTAAATATATAGCTTTCATAATAGACATGTCTGACATAAATCCAAACTGATTATGAGAAATCTTTGTAATACGTCTTAACTTATGTTCAATTACTCCTTCCCGTAATTTAAAAGTATGACACATCAACTTAATTTCTCTATAATTTGCACTCTCTTTTGCATCCCTTTTTTCTTAAAAATAGGGACCAAGAAAGTCCTAAATTTTCTAAATATTTTCACATTTGTAATTGAGATTTCATCTGATATTACAGAGATTCCATCCTTGGTTTTCTTTAAAGCCTCCTCAACTTTTTTTTACTAATGCGTAAAAATGAAATATTTTATTATTATTAACAATATTAAGATCATTAAGGTCGATCGTATTTTCAGAAATATCATTGAAAAGTTTATCAAAATAACTCATTCACATTTGTTGAATATTTTTTTCTAAAAAAAATACTTTTTGTTTTTCTTCTTTAATACACTTTACTTGAGTTAAATCTTTATTATTCTTTTCTTTTTATTTGGCTAGTTTTTATACATATATATATATATATATATATGAATATATGACAGAGACCCAAATACTAATTTCCCATGCGCTAGGCCCTTTGATGAGAGCCCGTGTCATGTGCCTAAATATTCTAGAACCCAGCCTCATTGGGGATCAAACCCGTGACCTAAGGAGACTTATAATGAAACCCGCCAACCAACAGGCCAAGACTTACGACACTATATATTAAAGATCACTAAAAATAGTATTTTTAGCATTTTAAATTGTTTTCTTAGACTCCCTACGGGTTATTTTATATTTTTCTCAGTTTTCAAAATTTTAAATTCAAACCAATTTTTAGAACATAACTTATTATATTTTATCTAAACTTGCACAGTATTATTGTATAAACAACTATTTTTATTTATAGAAATATTTTCTTTTAATTCTCCAAATACATATTTTATCATTTGTTTAATAGTATTTGTTAATTCATCCCATATATAATTTGTTTCTTCATGAACATCATAAATCTTACTTATAAAAATATTTTTTTGTCTTTTAATTTCCCCAATATAATTCTATGATAATGATTCATAGTTTTCTTTATTTTATAACTTTTCATCTTAATATCCATAATTAATAATCGATGTTAAGTACTTAAATTCTGACTTAGAATAACCTTGCAATCTTTATATTCTCGACAATCTTATTTTCTCATAAGAAAATAATCAATTTGTGTTTTATTAGATCCACTCTTACAAATAATATAATAATATGCTTATATTTTTTCTATGCTTATATTTTTTCTTGAATAAAGTATTAGTAATAATAAAATCAAACACTAAAGTACAATCTATTATGACTCTACTTTCTTCATTAATCGCTCCAAAACCATGATCACCATGAATTTTTCTAAAATTTTCTACCGCTACCGACTTGTCCATTTAAATCCTCTCCAATAAAAATTCTTTCTTAAAGTGGTATCGTAAAGTAGTATCGTTTATATTAATTCTTTTAGATCATTTCAAAATTTTTCTTTAGAACATATATTTAAATCTACTTGAGGAGCAGAAGCAATTATAATATTAAAAATTTTAGTATCGACAACAATCTTAAGGGCTGTAATTTAATCTCTAATTTTATTATTTTTCACAACATTATCTTTCAAACTCTTATTTATAATTATACGTATATCATTTCTAGTGCGACTCTTACCTGAATACCAAAGTTTAAAATCTAAATGATCAATCTCCTTAGTTTTTTCTGCAACTCATTTAGTTTATTGAATACATAAGATATTTATATTGCTAATCATAATATCAAATTTTTTTTAAATTTAACTGTGAGAGTATCTATATTCTAAGATAATATCCAAAAATTAGTTTTATGGACTAATTTGTTTACCTACTTCTATCTGTAATGTAGGAACCTTTGCTTATTTGACACTATACCCGGACGCCAATGTAGCGGCTCTTACACACTAGGTCATACAACGCGTCTCTTTCAAGGGATGCTCTAACATTTACACAGTGATCAAAAGGCTTCATATCATGATTTTTTGACACACTTTACGCTGGTTGTCTACTACCTAACACAACCTTCCACTTTTCACATCTGAGACTTGAGATCTGACAATAATAGTGTTAAACATTGAATTAAAAAAGAAAAGGGTTCCCTTGTGCATGGAGATCTTGTCGATGCAAGGTCTCAGTAGATGTTGAGATGTCTCTCAATTGTCATTTATACTTATTATTGGTTGTTGGATTCAAATTTTGGGCATTTACATACATACCACACAATTCTTATGTATTTTCATACATCTAAACATTCATATTTATATTTAACATCACGTAAAAATATCACTATCGCTATCTTTTTAAAATTGAAATGCACATTTTCATGTCTAGGTATGTGTTATAAATGTAAATATCAAACTTTGAGTGTTAGCAAGGGAATACATAAAAATTGTATGGCAAGCACGTGAATTTCTCTTCAATTCTTTGTTTCCAAGTCCACTAAACTTGGTTTATGTGGTTTTTAGGAACTTGGGGTGGACATGGAGGTTGGTTTTTTGCTTTATGGACCTCCGGGTTGTGGGAAAACATTGATTGCAAAGGCTCTAGCCAACGAGGCAGATGCCAACTTTATACATAGTAAGGTGCGTGCAAACTCTTCCAAGCTTTCGTTTGAGAATTTTTTTTTGTTTGAAAATAATTATTTGCTTTGTATCAATAATATGCAGGGCCCTGAGATTCTGAGGAAATATGCTGGAGAAAACGAGCAAGAAGTTAGAACAATATTTAGCCGTGCGAGAACTTGTTCTTCGTGCATACTTTTCTTTGATGAAGTGCGTACAGACCCATCAATCATCAAATATCTACTAATTAATATGTAACAAAAAAGGGTAATATTAAATGCTAGTAGTAAAAAACCATCCTATTTTGCATTGTATTTATCTTGATTTTTATGTTATTAGTTTGTTTTAGGTGGATGCTTTGACACCAAAGAGAGGAAGAGAAGGAGCGTTGGTTGTGGAACGGACCCTAAACCAAGTTATCTTTTTTACATATCTAACACCCTGAATTTTACTTTTTACATATCCATAACCCAAATCTTTCATATCACGTCAAAAATCCACTATTTTAACTTTTAAAAGTGAAGATCACATCAAAAATCCACTATTTTAACTTTTAAAAGTGAAGTATACCTTTTTCATGCATGCACAAGGCGTATATATGTAAAATTTGAAGTTTAGGTGTTAGATATGTAAATACATAGGAGTTGAATGTTCGTTAAATTTAATGCCTAAGCTTGGATAACTTTCATTGAAATGCAGCTGCTTATAGAATTAGATGGTGCTGTTCAGCGGCGCGGTGTTTACGTTATTGGAGCTACGAAAAGGCTTGAAGTGATCGACCCTGCCGTTCTACGGCCGGGTAGATTTGGAAGACTTTCTTACGTCCCTCTTCCAACTGCAGAGGAACGGGGTTTGATTTTGAGAGGACTTTGTCTTAAAAAGCCTGTTTCTCCGGATTTTTATTACACCGCCCTTGCTTCTAGAGAGGCATGTAGGAATCTCAATGGGGCTGATCTTGTTGTTCTGGTAAGGCTGAACTGGAATATATAATGAAAAGGGTCATTTACATACACAGCACATCATTCTTATGCATGTATATCTCTCACAAGTATACTTTTATATATACAAACATAACACTTAAATCTTTAATATTACTTCAAAAACAGTAGCATTAACACTTTTTAAAAGTGAAATAACATTTTCATGCATTGTTTTAAATCACCAAAGTGCTTCGTATATAAATATGAATGTTTAGGTGTGATATATATAAATACATAAGAATTATGTTACATGTATGTAAATTTCCCTATTAAAAATTGCACATATATGAGATTAGAGGCATTTTAACTGGCTTGCAATTTTTTTTTTTTATTTTATAACAGGGAAATGAAGCTGCCAATAAGCTGCCATGATTGTGAAGGAGGAGAAACAGTTGCATGTGGACCAAGGGATTTCGTATGATACACCATTTGTGATAAAGACATCACAGTTTGAAAAGGCCCTTGAGACGATCGTCCCGTCGGTCTCAGAGGAGGTATGAAACACAAACGTACATAGCTCGGAGCCCTTTTTTCTTAGGGACATTTACATACATACCGCCCAATTCCTATGTATTTACATATTTAACTCATAAACTTTCATTTCTATTTTTATACCACTCAAATCTTTCATGTCACAACAAAATTACCACTATTTTAATCTTTGTAAGGTGGCATGTTTGTTAAAAATTTAAGTTTAGTGTCAGATATGTAACATAGGAATTTGAGTGGTGTGCTAGTAAATCTTCCTATACCACTTTGCGTGGACTAACTATCTATCTCTGTAATGAAGCACTAATGGATTTGTCTTTGTTAGTGAGGTGCCTTACTTTTTATATATTGTCATATCAATGTTGCTCATTGTCATCGTTAGGCTTATCCCAACTTTTTGGTGTTGGTTTCATGAATTCTTTTTTCGTTAGTATCTTAATGGCTTCAAGTCATAGTTTTACTCTCTGGCTTTGTTTGAAAATTTCTTTATGCATTTAGGGTAAACATGCAAATTTAATTTGGTTTCAGAAATTACTTTATGCACAAATTTTGAACTTGTTCTCCTTCCTTTTGTTGTTATATACTGCAGCAAAGGCGTTACCATGAGGCCTTGTCCCAGAACTTACACAGTATCATGAAATGAGACTCTCCAATCAACTTGATAAGTGCGATATTATATTTCAAGGTTGAGTTTGCGGATTAGCTCTGCAAAAATTTGTTTCAATGGATTATTTTAAAAGGCGTGTAATTTTGATTGAGCGAATCAGGGAAAGTTTTATCAGGATGAGGCTGCTTCTACATGCTATATTTTGTGTTACAGATTATCAATTTTATACCTTTTCTTGACAAAGTTGTGTAATCAGGAGAATTATTAAAAGCTGTGGTAGTTTTATCCTGAGTTTAACCGGAGGGCATGTAGAGGAGTTATTATTTTTTGAAATTTTCAAGTTAAGTCTTACATTTTGTAGTGTATTATTCTCTATTCCTGATGGCTTTCGTTATTTTTCTGCAAAAGCAAATTGTTCTGAAACCTATTGTGAGATTTCATGTTGTGTGATACTTTATTTAACGAATTAAACCTTTAGATGGTCCTAATATATATGAGTTTATCTTTGGTGTTCTAAATGAGCATATATAAGGCTTTCAACGAACCAGGTCATGTTTCCATCTAAAAGTACATTTATTTATATGATACCTTAAATTGTAACTAGCCATCCGATCTTTCAGGATCACCCAATCATTCTTTTGAAATTGTGGATAAAAATCTTAGGGATTTATTCTTTGACATCATCATTTGTCATTTTCTTCCCCTTAAGTTGTTTGGATACCCTCTTCTTCTGAAGCTCTTTGGCTGTCAGCAATGGTTTTTACTCTGCAAATTATCACAGTCGGGAACTCCATGTTCTTTAATTTGCTCTTTTCTTGAGCTTATACTAAGTGGTTTCATTTTTTAAATTTCTCAGCTTTGGTTCGTTGTCACTTTTGCTAGACTAACCAGTGCTTTTTTCTAGTATAATAATTTATGGATATCATTTGCTTGGTGTTGTGTTAGTTTTGTCACATTGATCATTTCTTTGTATAAATCATAGAATTTATAGTATTGCATGCTGTGTATATCAAAAGGATTTCTTAACAAGTTATCTTCCTTTTCGCAATTTGGAGGATCTGTTTGGGTGAGTTGGCATTGTTCTAGCCTCAAATTTGTTGCAAATACCCTACCTACTGTCATCTTCAAAATTTCTTAACTCTAGTTATTTATGAACTTTGCTCCAGTAAAGAACACTTTTGTGCGCTAACCTCTGCTGAGGATTGCTAATTCGTTACAATTGTTAGAATTGGTTGTGTGATGCCCGGCACTCTTTATTCTTTTCTTTTTTTAATTGTCATACTTTTTAATTTAGTTGAGATGTCTTATAAAATAGCCATATTATGTGCAAAAAACCAGGCTTAAAGACACCTCATTTTAAAGTCTCTTTATTATTAGCTTAATTAGAAGATTTAAGTATTGCTTATATGATGACGGAGTTATTTTTTGTTATGTACAGATTACTGGAATTCCTGTCTTATTTATTTCAGCAATGGAGGGAAGGGGTCGAGTAGAAGTTATGCACCAGGTAGTCGACGCATACCAGAAGTGGTGCTCAAGATTGTCTACTGCTCGCCTAAACCGTTGGTTGAGGAAGGTAATGCTTTCATGCGATGTATTAAATTCTATTCTTATTGCTTCTTACTTGCTAATTTCTGCATATTATATTTGACAAATACTATATATTTACATATAGGGAGAGAGGTGTCAAAATGATCTCCTGGTTTGTTTTCCTCAGTGGGTCATTTTGAGTTCTAAAATTTATAAAATCATCAATTTAACCCAATTAAAAGAGTCTTGGGAATAATTTGACACATTTAAGAAACTCTGGGACTAAAATGATCCCATATAAATAATCAAGTGACTATGATATAAATATACTGAATTATATATGATTATATATATATCATATATAATCATATATATATATCATATATAATTCAGTATATTTATAATACTGAATTATATTCCCTATATTTATGAAAAAGCCCAAGGACTGATATATTAAAAATAAAGATACAGATAGGTTTGTATGAGTGGGTTTAAACAACCAACCCACATGGTACAACACACAAAAAAATGTAAAAGATAGGTACATATATAAATAAAAAGAAACTCAAAAACCACCCGGGCGCTGAAAAAGTGTGGGTCATCCCAATCTAGTTTTGCCTCCGGTTCTAGTTCTCGGTAGTAGAGCTGTAAACGAGCCGAGCTTGAGCGAGCTCAGGCTTGGCTCGTCTTCCCCTCCGGTGGAATAGCTATAGATGTAAAGTGTGGGATTTGAACCTGGATCAAATGTATACAAAAGAATGCACTAACCACATTACCACACGAGATGTTATGATTTAAACTTAGATATAAAAATATATAATATATTATTATATAAATAATATATGCAATATATTATTATATTAATAATTATATATTTTTTTAAATTTCGAACTAAAACGAGCCGAACATGAGCGAACAAAGAGCTGTTCGTGTTCGTCTCGTTTATAATTCGAGCTTTAAATATTTGTTGGTGTTCGGATCATTTACTTAACGAACGAACCGAACACGAGCTACTTAACGAGCTGAACACAAGTTATTCGCGAACAACGAGCTTTTTTTACTGTCCTACTCGGTAGGGATGCAGCTAGATTAGTGTTGTTGCATCGTTGAGTCAGCATCGCTAGTTTTTCAACGGAATTTTTAATGGCAGATTTCTGTGACACAAATTTGGTCTCCATTCTTCTTCTTCCTGCTGGAAGTGTAAACCTGTCATTCCTCCTCCGAAGAATCCGCCTGATGGGGTAGAGCTGAAGCAGAAGGATTACCAACAGTAATACCCACAATAGGTTCTACAATATGTGAAGTATGAGTTGTCGCTGCACCGAATATTTCTTGAAGAAGTGGAGCTGCGAGGCTCTCCTGATTATCAGTCTGAACACTATCATTTATAGATAATAGTTCATCAGTATTGTTTTGTAAAGAGTTTGTAGGTGTCAGCATCACATCACTCGCAGTAACAGTAACATCAATGTCATGGGGGGGGAGGGTGTCCTCAGGTGCAACAAACACCTCCTGTCTGGCAGTATCCTCCTCAGGTGGAACTAAAATGTCCACAGTTGTGGGGTTAGACCCATCCTTATTCACTTGAATCTTAGATTTCAAATTAGAATGAAATTTGTGGCATTTAGCTAGGATATGACCAAACATCTTACAGTGGGTATAATATGGGGGTTTAAGTTCCATGACGATTTGTTGTCAATAACCATTATGGGTTGTGCACAGTCAGACTTCAGTAACATCAGGTAAAATAATATCCCTTTCCACAAGTATTCTGGCCACCGAGGATCTGGTTAAGTTGAAAGTAGGCAGATATAGTTTTAAATGATCCCCAAGCATATGATGCATTGCATATAAATGATAATATTTTACCTGGGTTTCATATTACCTTTTTCCCTTTCTTTATTTCATTGAAGAAAGGTGGAATTTTTGCGCCTTATATATGTTTACTACGGGGTGTAAGTGAGCCGAGCTGGCTCAAGCTCGACTCGTTAATTGTCTTGCTAGTCAAATTTGATCTCAAACTCAAACTCATCTATTAAATGAGCTTGAGTTCAAGCTTGTCTGAGCTCATCGGCTCGCGAGCCAACTCGACTAGCCATCGATGGTTTCATTGATGACTTCTCCAATGTGCTGCCGTGA
>NW_018164556.1:759647-765534 GCF_001263595.1 Phalaenopsis equestris | reverse complement strand
GAATTTCTAATGGTGGGGGTACCTTTTCTAATTTTCTAAGACTAGTCAATAGGAAAGTCCTATGGCTAGACCTAGGCTACTAAAGAAGTTTCTAGACCTCAACCAAAAGTGAGGTCAACATGCCTTTACCACCACAAGTGAACGTTATCACTAGCCATTACCATTATTGTCTCGCGATCGAGCTCTAGTCATCCCATCAACCACCACCACTAATATCATAAAAATCAACTTATTTGGTATTCAAGGCAAGGAAAGAATAACTTATATTCGCGACAACAAATTTATTTTATTATCAAAATGATCAACAAAATGTATTCAGGGTCTCCCTTTTCACCCTTGTACTATTTGCTATTTTTACTAATCGCTAGAAACTATTGTATTTGCCACCTCCCATTTTACCCTTGTACTATTTGCTATTTTCACCACTGCCTTTACCACCATAAGTGAACGTTATCACTAGCCATTACCATTGTTGTCTCGCGATTGAGCTCTAGTCATCCCATCAACCACCACCACTAATATCATAAAAATCAACTTATTTGTAATTCAAGGCAAGGAAATAATAACTTATATTCGCGACAACAAATTTATTTTATTGTCAAAATGATCAACAAAATGTTTTTATCTCACTACGTTGGTCAGCTACATGAATCCTTTTTTTCATTTTGTACATTTGAGTGTCATATTTTCATTTAGTTATAATAAATTAAGATCATTTTTTATACATTATGCCCAAGTCTTTTTAATTTTACTTCTACCTTTTTAACAGAAGTCGAGTCAAAAAGCATGTACTCTTCCAACTGAATCATGATATGATCGACGTTTAATGTGGCCAAATCATCTAAAACAAGAATCTCTAATCTTGTCTAACGCTGGAGCTGCACCAACCCTTTTACGAATACATTCGTTTTACATTTTGTCTTTAAGTGTCAAGCCACTTACCACCTAAGCATTCTCTTCTCAGCAACACTAAAACTTAGTTTTATGCTTCTCTTTTAATGACCAACATTCTACGTTATAAATTATTGCAAGTTTCACTACCATCTTATAAAATTTTCCTTCTAAGTCTAAGCAATACTTTTATATCATACAATAGGTTTGATGCATTCCTCTGCTTAAGCCAGCCAACTTGAATTCTACAAATAGTATCCCCATCTATATATCCATCACTTTGAACAAGTGACCTGACATATCTAAAACCCGTCTTTTAATGATTTGACCACCCATAATTACAACTCTGTCATTAGAGTTACTACAACTAAAATTATTTTCCATATATTCTATTTCAGGTCTACTCAAATGAAGTCCTTTAGACAAAATAATAATTATATATACACCCATTAGCTAAGTTCACAACTCATCTATTTGTTAGCTTGGTGTCCTACAAAGCCATGGAGTATGCCATATTATTACATATTTTTATAAATATTTTCATCTTTTTTTTTGTGCAGCTAATTATATACTACAATCGGTATTACCCTAGAATCTATGAATACAAAGTTAATGTTGAGACTCATATTATGTAATGAGAGATAGCGAGAGTAGCTACACACTATTCACTTAGATAGTGAGATTAGCTACACACTATTCACTTACTCCCATTAACTAATAAAATCTCAAAACTTCTTTCTCACCACGACTCTCTCTCTCTCTCTCTCTCTCTCTCTCTCTCTTTTTGTCTCTTGTCATTCTCTCTTCTCTCTTCAAGTGTTTTTGTCTAGGTGGTGTGAGCCCATGGATAATTTAGGGTCTAACATTTTTTTAAGTGAGGTGAGCGTAGATCATCCACAAACTAGAAGGGAGCATTGCAAGAAGTCAATCATAATGATAGAGAGACAATCATTAACATGGAAGATATTAAAGAGTTTGTGTCGAAGCAGTTTCCAGAGTTTAATGATGAGCTGAGAAAGATGATCAAGAAAGGGATGGAGCACCTTTCTAGGGTTCATGTGGAGCTACCTATTGGATCTTTTGATTTAGTGTTGAGGAAACATTGAGAGGTTCTAATGGCATTACCATCAAGTTTGGTGGATGAAGATGATGAGACCTTTTTCTTTGATAGTGAAAACTCTACCTCCCATGATTAGGAGGGAAGGAGATGGGAGATGAAGAGAAAGCTTGACCTGGAGAATGCTTTCTCCAAGGAAGTCTGAGAGGCCAAGTCTTTGGATAGGTTGAAGGTCTTATCCTTAGATTCATATAAGAGGAGAACGATTTCATTGGACCTTCTGCTTTGTTTGAAGCTATTGTTTCTTTATTGAACATTAGCAATGCGTAGAAGTTTTCTCTTTTCTTCATGACTCTAAAGGAGTATGCTCTTTGATGGTTTACTTGCCATCTTCACGGAGTGATTACCTTATCTGTTGAATTCAAGAAAATGTTCGTGATGTAGTTCAACACAATACAACATAAATAAGAAACCACAAAGACAACCATAGAGATAAACACAGTACAACAAAAAAAAAAAAATTGCATATACGAAAGTATGAGGAAAATAAAACATAATTGAGATAGTAAAGGTAATTTTATTCCAAATGAAAGATACCAGACACTTAGACTGACAAACATACCGGGTATTTACTTCACAACTCTTTAGACCAAAACTAACCCTCGAAAGAGACGACCGGTCCGTAGTATGAGAAATGACCAACACCACTTAGGAGTAATAAAGGCAAGTGAACCCCTCTACCTAGATTGTCGTCGAGACTAAGGTTGGTTGGGCCGGTTCTCTCCAAGAAATCTTGCTTGGTCCACTCTCTTCATCACAACCTTCCCTTATGTACGAAATGTGTCGCCAAAAGATACAAAAGATATGAAAGGGAGCTAAATGCCCTGATATTTTGGACACAAATGAAGCCCTCACCGCAAAGACCAAAGGAGTCTAACTCCTCTGGATCCCCATCAATTCAGAGGGGGAAGGAGGCAGGAGATAATGTTGTTCAGGCAGACACCTCTCGCCAAAAGTCCAACTTGGGTCCCTTTCGATTAGGCCTAAGAATTCCTTCACTCCCTGAAGCCTCTGCTCCGAAAGCAGAATGCGGCCGTGGGCGAAAGCCACACTTCCGCAGGGTTCTGGCTATCCATCATGATTGTAGACAGCCGAAACGAGCGGAAGCAAAACCCGTTGCCACCGGAGCTGTCATGTTTTTCTCTCAAAACCTCGGGTAAGGAGGGACCGCTAGACGTAATGAACCCCACACGAACAACAACAATAGTCATATGTATGCATTGTCTTTCTGAGGCGGTGAGCTTAGCACCGCTCCAAAATTACACCCCATCTGTTCGCGAGAAGGGTGGTCACTACTCAGACACCTAACTCGACTTTGGTAAGGTTCGATATCGGACTCGCAAAAAACCCTCCCCTTCGATGCACGACTCTCATAAAAGTTAAAATGGGGACTCCGAACTCAAGACAACAAGGAAAAAGCAGAAACAATCGAGGGACGATGGGATAAGAGAAGACCGAAGGAAAAGAAAGGAACCTAAAAGCTTGTAAAGTGAAAGAAGTGACCCCTTCTTCTATTTATAAGGCGACATGTAAAATGAAGTATCGCATAAAAATAAGTGGCATACTAAACATCATTTCAAAATTTATTAAAATTTTGTTTTACTACGAATAACATTATTATAGGTCTCGAACGAAGTGTTTGATGCCAAGACCTCGGAGGGGACATGCCCCCTCAACTTCTGGAGAACCAATTCTTTGCCTAACCTAATATGATCTACCCGAGCAGCTTCACGATTGAACCTCACCATATTTGAAAACTCGCGGAGCACCTTGAGCTTGCACATCACCTCGATCAGCCCACCTTGAAGAGTGACAAGCTCCGCCCGCAGATCCGCTACTTCAACATCCAGGTGAACGGATAGCTCCCGCTCACAGTCGAGCCCCCGACACCTGCCGCTAACTGTTTGATCTCGCTTGCCCACTGCTCTGTGATGCTGGGGCGGTGTTCCCCCTCTCCCTAGTTGCAGATCTATCGCGGGCGAGGGGTTGGGCAGTTGATGAACTGCCAGGGCCGACAGCGGTAGAAGCCCAACATCTACGACCTGCGGACCGACAACTGCAGCAGGTGCGGATTCCGCGACATCTTTCGACTTCCCACCGTCTTGGCGATCCTCTGACCTGGCCATTTCATCTATGAATCTTTATATTGAAGAGAGAATCTTAAAGGCCCTCTCTCCCTCTTGTGGTGAGATACCCCCGCTTTCCTGTAGTAGTGACGAAGGAAGGATCGTGACAATCACTCCTTGCAACTTCTTTTAGCTTGCTTCAGTTGTAAAGATCCACTAGCCCTTGACGTTCGTGCCCAGACCAATCTCCAAAGCCTCTTACTGAACCCTCACCGACTGACCTTCAGCGTCATCAGATGAGTCGATTACGTCGACCAAATTAGGCTCGGCCCTCGCTCGTCACCATTTTCCTTTTTGCTGAGGAAGAGACCTGAAAACCCGCCTTCAACGGCTTTTGAGGATCCACAATGAACCAAATCGAACTAGCAGCCCTAACACTGACAAATAATACAAGACTCAGTTCATGCCCGTTTATAGAGCACACGAAGCACAAAATCCTAAGGGAAGTCAAATGTCTAATCGATCAATGAATTTAATGCTAACAATTGTTTTGTAATTTTCTTTATTGTTATTATAGTTGTCGCTATTTAAAAGCAGAAAAACTCGGGGAACTAATATGTATGCACCATAGATATCAGCGTGAATCTCAAATCTACTATATTGTCTAAATAATGATCGAACGTACGAAGCATTCGACTAATTAACTACTAATCACACTGTAGGATAAACCGACACGTTATGACAAAGTGTTCGATCGGTGGGTCATGACAGCAGCCTCGACTGCTCGAAATGCATACAAGAGCGCCCAATCACAGTTGGTCAACTGCCCATGACGAGCGAGATTGTCATACGACCGAGTGCCTCGATCGACTGAAACGCGCTTCAGAAGGCATAGTCTCCACTCGGTCAATCACCTCAATCGGCCAAACTCAAACTAGTTGGCTCAGCCAATTACCGTCATATCAAAAATTCAAATTGTAATACAAATATGGTATAAAATCTTTATAATTAATTAGAGTATTATTCATATTAAGAACGATTTTCATACCAATTCACTCCTTGTAATTATACAAATTACACTCTTATAAAAAGGAGAATAAAAGGAGAATAAAGGGGGTAGACAACGCTAGCCTATGGAAACAGTCATATTGCAGGTCAGGTTAGCCTATGAAAACAACTCTAGCATCAAATAGATGGTTTGATCGGTGAGTTGTTGAACCGGTCCCGATTTTTATAGAACCGCCCAATCTAATGACCGCCAACAAATGAAATTTGTAAAGTTGAAAATGCAATATTTTTATTTATAAGTCTTGTTAACAATATTTTAAAAATCTCATATCTGATGACAAATCTTGGCCTCAAAGCAAACCAAGTACTATACTTCAATTATAAATATATCATAAACGTTTTTAAATTGTAAATAAATATTTCTTACATATTACATCATTATCACATCATTTTAAGTAACAATACTAATAATAAATTGGAGCATTTACATGCATACCGCTCAATTTCTATGTATTTGTATGTCTGGCCCCTAAACTTTATTTTTCTTACTTTCATATCTTCTAAATATTTCATATCACATAAAAAATGTCACTATTTTAATTTCTAAAAATTGAAATATATATTTTCATGTATAGATATTTTAGGGCATATGTAAAAATTAAAATTAAAGGTTAGATATGTAAATACGTAAGGGTATAAACGAGTCAAACACGAGCGAGCCCAGGCTCAGCTCGTGTTTGGCTAGTTTATATTTCGAGCTCAAAAAGTGTGTTTGTGTTCGGCTCGTTTACTTAGTTAGCCGAAC
>NW_018164556.1:759009-759262 GCF_001263595.1 Phalaenopsis equestris | reverse complement strand
TACATACATACATACATACATATATACATACATACATACATATATATATATATATATATAAAATTGATTAGTAATATTTTGAGTCAAAACAAGCCAAAAATGAACGAACAAATATTTGTTTGTGTTATTCGTGTTTGACTCATTAACTTAACGAACGAACTATTCTCGAACACGTGTTTTTAATGAACAGAGCACGAGCTGTTCTCGAACAACGAGCAGTTTTAACAGCCCTATAAATACATGATAATTGGCG
>NW_018164556.1:751772-758909 GCF_001263595.1 Phalaenopsis equestris | reverse complement strand
TTAATTCTAATAAATTAAGATCATTTTTTTATACATTATGCCCAAGTCTTTTTTAGTTTTACTTCTACCTTTTTAACATAAGTCGAGTCAAAAAGCATGTACTCTCCCAACCGAATCATGATATGATCGACGTTTAATGTGACCAAATCATCTAAAACAAGAATCTCTAATCTTGTCTAACGCTGGAGCTACACCAACCCTTTTACGAATACATTTGTTTTACATTTTGTCTTTAAGTGTCAAGCCACTTACCACCTAAGCATTCTCTTCTCAGCAACACTAAAACTTAGTTTTATGCTTCTCTTTTAATGACCAACATTCTACGTTATAAATTATTGCAAGTTTCACTACCATCTTATAAAATTTTCCTTCTAAGTCTAAGCAATACTTTTATATCATACAATATGTTTGATGCATTCCTCTACTTAAGCCAGCCAACTTGAATTCTACAAATAGTATCCCCATCTATATCTCCATCACTTTGAACAAGGGACCTGACATATCTAAAACCCATCTTTTAATGATTTGACCACCCATAATTACAACCCTGTCATTAGAGTTACTACATCAAAAATTATTTTCCATGTATTCTATTTCAGGTCTACTCAAGCGAAGTCCTTTATACAATGACAACAGTGGTTGTCATGCTCAACAGCTATTCTATGTCCATTGAAGCTCCTTCAGCGCCTTCATTTTTTTCAGGGAGAAAAGGCATAAACTCGGATGCATTTTCTAGGAAATCTGACATATATGAGAATAGCACTTACAAATCTTCAAGCAAGACGATGCCAATGTCACCTAATGTAGTTTCAATTACAGAGCTAAATCCTAGATAGCTAGTTAATAAAAAGAACAAAAGTCAATGTTATGGTTGTCTATTTTCTAGAGTGGTAATAAATTGTATCATGTGCTTATTTCTTGCATTTCTATGTCAGAGGTGTAATTTTATCTTGGTAAGAAATACTAAGTTTAAATATCATTTTCTAGTAAACAATAATTTTCTTGTATATATATGTATATGCATATGTATATATGTATGACCAAATATATGATATATCAGTTGAAGTTTATGTTTGCATATGGTAAGCTAATACCTGCGAATAGGGTCAGGTCCATCGAAATACTAGATTGGTAAGTTAAGTGTATTGGCTGGTTGACTCACCCACAAACCTCATATATTCATCAATTTGTTAGCTTGGACACACCCATTAGCTAAGTTCACAACTCATCTATTTGTTAGCTTGGTGTCCTACAAAGCCATGGAGTATGCCATATTATTACATAATTTTATAAATTTTTTCATCTTTTTTTCTCGTGCAACTAATTATATACTACAATAGGTATCACCCTAGAATCTATGAATACAAAGTTAAAGTCGAGCCTCATATTATGTAACGAGAGATAGCGAGATTAGCTACACACTATTCACTTAGATAGCGAGATTAGCTACACACTATTCACATACTCCCATTAACTAATAAAATCTCAAAACTTCTTTCTCTCCACGACTCCCTCTCTCTCTCTCTCTATTTGTGTCATTCTTTCTTCTCTCTTCAAGTGTTTTTGTCTAGGTGGTGCGAGTCCATGGATAATTTAGGGTCTAACATTTTTTTAAGTGAGGTGAGCGTAGATCATCCACAAACTAGAAGGGAGCATTGCAAGAAGTCAATCATAATGATAGAGAGACAATCATTAACATGGAAGATATTAAAGAGTTTGTGTCGAAGCAGTTTCCAGAGTTTAATGATGAGCTGAGAAAGATGATCAAGAAAGGGATGGAGCACCTTTCTAGGGTTCATGTGGAGCTACCTATTGGATCTTTTGATTTAGTGTTGAGGAAACATTGAGAGGTTCTAATGGCATTACCATCAAGTTTGGTGGATGAAGATGATGAGACCTTTTTCTTTGATAGTGAAAACTCTACCTCCCATGATTAGGAGGGAAGGAGATGGGAGATGAAGAGAAAGCTTGACCTGGAGAATGCTTTCTCCAAGGAAGTCTGAGAGGCCAAGTCTTTGGATAGGTTGAAGGTCTTATCCTTAGATTCATATAAGAGGAGAACGATTTCATTGGACCTTTTGCTTTGTTTGAAGCTATTGTTTCTTTATTGAACATTAGCAATGTGTAGAAGTTTTCTCTTTTCTTCATGACTCTAAAGGAGTATGCTCTTTGATGGTTTACTTGCCATCCTCACGGAGTGATTACCTTATCTGTTGAATTCAAGAAAATGTTCGTGATGTAGTTCAACACAATACAACAGAAATAAGAAACCACAAAGACAACCATAAAGATAAACACAGTACAAAAAAAAACTGCATATAAGAAAGAATGAGGAAAATAAAACATAACTGAGATAGTAAAGGTAATTTTATTCCAAATGAAAGATACCAGACACTTAGACTGACAAACATACCGGGTATTTACTTCACAACTCTTTAGACCAAAACTAACCCTCGAAAGAGACGACCGGTCCGTAGTATGAGAAATGACCAACACCACTTAGGAGTAATAAAGGCAAGTGAACCCCTCTACCTAGATTGTCGTCGAGACTAAGGTTGGTTGGGCCGGTTCTCTCCAAGAAATCTTGCTTGGTCCACTCTCTTCATCACAACCTTCCCTTATGTACGAAATGTGTCGCCAAAAGATACAAAAGATATGAAAGGGAGCTAAATGCCCTGATATTTTGGACACAAATGAAGCCCTCGCCGCGAAGACCAAAGTAGTCTAACTCCTCTGAATCCCCATCAACTCAAAGGGGGAAGGAGGCAGGAGATAATGTTGTTCAAGCAGACACCTCTCGCCAAAAGTCCAACTTGGGTCCCTTCCGATTAGGCCTAAGAATTCCTTCACTCCCTGAAGCCTCTGCTCGGAAAGCAGAATGTGGCCGTGAGCGAAAGGAATCTTTGCCCACACTTCCGCAAGGTTCTGGTTATCCATCATGATTGTAGACAGCCGAAACGAGCGGAAGCAAAACCCGTTGCCACCGGAGCTGTTCATGTTTTTCTCTCAAAACCTCGGGTAAGGAGGGATCGCTAGACGTAATGAACCCCATATGACCAACAACAACAGTCATATGTATGCATCGTCTTTCTGAGGCGGTGAGCTTAGCACCCCTCCAAAATTCCACCCCATCTGTTCGCAAGAAGGGTGGTCTCTGCTCAGACACTTAACTCGACTTTGGTAAGGTTCGATATCTGACTCGCAAAAAACCTCCCCTTCGATGCACGACTCACATAAAAGTTAAAATGGGGACTCCGAACTCAAGAAAACAAGGAAAAAGTAGAAACAATCGAGGGACGATGAGATAAGAGAAGACCGAAGGAAAGAAAGGAACCTAAAAGCTTGTAAAGTGAAAGAAGCGACCCCTTCTTCTATTTATAAGGCGACACGTAAAATGAAGTATCACAAAATAATAAGTGGCACACTAAACATCATTTAAAAATTTATTAAAATGTTGTTTTACTACGAATAACATTATTATAGGTCTCGAACGAAGTGTTTGATGCCAAGACCTCGGAGGGGACATGCCCCCTCAACTTCTGGAGAACCAATTCTTTGCCTAACCTAATATGATCTACCCGAGCAGCTTCACTATTGAACCTCACCATATTTGAAAACTCGCGGAGCACCTTGAGCTTGCACATCACCTCGATCAGCCCACCTTGAAGAGTGACAAGCTCCGCCCGCAGAGCCGCTACTTCAACATTCAGGTGAACGGATAGCTCCCACACGGGATTCACAGTCGAGCCCCCGACAACTCCCTCGCGTGGACCGACTGATGCCGCTAACTGTTTGATCTCGCTTGCCCACTGCTCTGTGATGCTGGGGCGGTGTTCCCCCTCTCCCTAGTTGCAGATCTATCGCGGGCGAGGGGTTGGGCAGTTGATGAACTGCCAGGGCCGACAGCGGTAGAAGCCCAACATCTACGACCTGAGGACCGACAACTGCAGCAGGAGCGGATTCCGCGACATCTTTCAACGTCCCACCGTCTTGGTGATCCTTTGACCTGGCCATTTCATTTATGAATCTTTCTATTGAAGAGAGAATCTTAAAGGCCCTCTCTCCCTCTTGTGGTGAGATACCCCCGCTTTCCTGTAGTAGTGACGAAGGAAGGATCGTGACAATCACTCCTTGCAACTTCTTTTAGCTTGCTTCAGTTGTAAAGATCCACTAGCCCTTGACGTTCGTGCCCAGACCAATCTCCAAAGCCTCTTACTGAACCCTCACCGACTGACCTTCAGCGTCATCAGATGAGTCGATTACGTCGACCAAATTAGGCTCGGCCCTCGCTCATCACCATTTTCCTTTTTGCTGAGGAAGAGGCCTGAAAACCCGCCTTCGACAGCTTTTCAGGATCCACAATGAACCAATTCGAACTAGCAGCCATAACACTCTTAAGCTATACAAAGAGAAGCTGTCGACAAATAATACAAGACTCAGTTCATGCCCGTTTATAGAGCACACGAAGCACAAAATCCTAAGGGAAGTTAAATGTTTAATCGATCAATGAATTTAATGCTAACAATTGTTTAGTAATTTTCTTTATTGTTATTATAGTTGTCGCTATTTAAAAACAGAAAAACTCGGGGAACTAATATGTATACACCATAGATATCAGCGTGAATCTCAAAGCTACTATATTGTCTAAATAATGGTCGAACGTACGAAGCATTCGACTAATTAACTACTGATCACACTGCAGGATAAACCGACGCGCTATGACAAAGTGTTCGGTCAATGGGTCATAACAACAGCCTCGACTGCTCGAAATGCATACAAGAGCGCCCAATCACAGTTGGTCAACTGCCCATGACGAGCGAGATCGTCATACAACCGAGTGCCTCGATCGACCGAAACGCGCTTCAGAAGGCATAGTCTCCACTCGACCGGTCACCTCAATCGGCCAAACTCAAACTAGTTGGCCAAGCTAATTACCGTCATATTAAAAATTTAAATTGTAATACAAATATGGTATAAAATCTGTATGTCTTTATAATTAATTAGAGTATTATTCATATTAAGAACGATTTTCATACCAATTCACTCCTTGTAATTATACAAATTACACTCTTATAAAAAGGAGAATAAAAGGAGAATAAAGGGGGTAGACAACGCTAGCCTATGGAAACAATCATATTGCAGGTCAGGTTAGCCTATGAAAACAACTCTAGCATCAAATAGATGGTTTGATCGGTGAGTTGTTGAACCGGTCCCGATTTTTATAGAACCGCCCAATCTAATGACCGCCAACAAATGAAATTTGTAAAGTTGAAAATGCAATATTTTTATTTATAAGTCTTGTTAACAATATTTTAAAAATCTCATATCTGATGACAAATCTTGGCCTCAAAGCAAACCAAGTACTATACTTCAATTATAAATATATCATAAACGTTTTTAAATTGTAAATAAATATTTCTTACATATTACATCATTATCACATCATTTTAAGTAACAATACTAATAATAAATTGGAGCATTTACATGCATACCGCTCAATTTCTATGTATTTGTATGTCTGGCCCCTAAACTTTATTTTTCTTACTTTCATATCTTCTAAATATTTCATATCACATAAAAAATGTCACTATTTTAATTTCTAAAAATTGAAGCTCTTACATTCCTACTGTGTGAATCGCAGATCCTTCATCTCCGATTGTCGCGATCGAGGGGACTGTTGCTATGTCGAAGGCCTGAATCTATACTGACGTCAATGTGATTCATCCCAAAGAGTACTCAGGTGTGAGCCTAGGCTCAGTCCGTGTTCTGTTCATTTATATTACGAGCTCAAAAACGTGTTCGTACTGGCTCATTTGCTTTCACGATTGACAACCCTAATCATATAGTCATAAGATGTTAAGAATTGGGGCAAGATTTAAAACATCATTTGAATCTGATGTAATAATTTTTATTCTATTTTCTTAATTAATACTTTTAATTGATTATAAATCTTTATATCCTTGTGGTTAATTAAACTTTTTAAAAATACCACTTATCAAAGATACACACACACTATATATATATATAATTGATTAGTAATATTTTGAGTCAAAACAAATCAAAAATGATCGAACAAATATTTGTTTGTGTTATTCGTGTTTGACTCATTAACTTAACGAACGAACTATTCTCGAACACGTGTTTTTAATGAACAGAGCACGAGCTGTTCTCGAACAACGAGCAGTTTTAACAGCCCTATAAATACATGATAATTGGCGCCCACGAACAGATCATATAAATTGACTTTTTAGGCCATTTAATTCCTGAGAACAACTCAATAGCCACCTCATCACCGACTCGCGGTGCATCCTTTGACCGTCGCTCGAGGTCAAAATCATGCAGTTTTTCTTTTATATTTTTCAAATGGGGGAAGTCAGCATCATGTAGTTAGGCGAGGAATACAAAACTAATTAGGGATAATTATCCACAGACCATCTGAAATATTATATTTATAATTTAACCATCTCGGTGATTTTTTGTTAACCACCAAATCAATATATTTACGAGTATCACAATCAAATTAATTGAAAATTTAATAAAAATGAAGCATTTACAACTTAACACCCAATTTTTATATATTTACATATATATAATACTAAACTTTCACTTTTACATTTATAACACTCAAATTATTAACCGTCCTAGCTTCCAAACACAACCCGCTATAACTCAATCAAGAAAAAAAATACAATGAATGATTAAGGGTGTTTTTGGGGCAGCTTGTACGTTTTAAGTAAGCAGCTTGATATGAAATGCAGCTCGCAATCGAGCCGCGGGTTTTGACCTGCGGTCTGCGTTTTTGGATAAACGGACAAAACATGCGTTCCAAACGGTATCTCGATGTTTTCAAAAACATTCATGCACTTATAAGTCGCCCCAAACATTACCTAAAAAAAAAAGAAAAAAAACGTGATTTTCCATTTTGTAAGCTAAATTCTGACAGAATGAACCCAAAAAAAAAAAAAAACCCTGATTAAATGGTTTAGATGATTGTCGAGCTTTTATATATCAAATTAGATGAAAACGCTTTTCATTCTCAACAAACGATGGAGCAGCTTTCTGTAAAGCTAGAAGTTACGGAAAACAACTTTTTCAATTATTACATCACCTACCTTCGGTAGCCTTCGCACCGCCGCT
>NW_018164556.1:749898-751715 GCF_001263595.1 Phalaenopsis equestris | reverse complement strand
AAATTTCGTTAGCAGTCCCGGCCGTCACGACCGCCGCCGCCGGCGAGTCCTGCAACTTCTCCAGGCCCATAAAGAACACCTCATCATCTCCCACCACTTCCATGTCTTCTACCAGCAGCATCCCTTCGTCTTCTTCTTCTTCTTCCTCTTCCTCCTCTTCATCCTCCCCGCTTTCTTCCCTCTTCGACGGCGTGCAAGGCGAGCCCTCCGGTCGGCTCCCCTGTTCTCCGGCGGCCGTTGCCGACGAAAGTTTCTGCCGCGTGCTGCCGGCGAGCGAGTTCCGGTGAGTCGGAAGCGAGTGGTTGTGCTCACCGGTGTAAGTTATTACAAACATTGCCGGATCTGTACGGCTTCGCTCTACTTGCTTCCGAGCTAGGCATCCCTTTGAGCTGCTACATCTATAATATCCCCTGTTCCATTTCCCCCAAAGAGTGAGCTTTCCTCTGTTTTTCTTTTCCCCCTCTCTGAAACAGAATATAAGATGTGGTAAGGATTACCGAGGATATGGCGAGCCCTTGATGGGTTTCTGTCCGTACTTTCTCCAAGCCCACATATCGGCGGCGAGCCCGTCGGCGGGGACTTCGCATACCACTCTCTTCTGCTGATTCCTCCTACAAATTTTCGGGCGAGATCTAACCAAATGAGCTGCTTTTTAAGCTAAAAATGGTAAATGCAAGCAAAAGATACCTTTTTTTGGAGCGGTAAATAGTCCGCGAGAGCAATCGTCGCGGTGCGGCCAACGGCGTCGCAGCGCCGCCTGCCTGGGAAGAAGAACAGGACAAAGGCGACAGCTTTGGCTCCTGAGTTTTGGAGAAGAAGGGATTACTGAACTTATCTCGTCTGAACGCCTCCGCGGGCAAGCCCCCCCCCGCCGGCAGCGGCTGAGGCCGTGAAGCAGCGCGGCAGCTTCGAACCACCGCGAACAGATCCCAGCCGTCGTCGTTCTTCTCCATCGCCACCCAAGCGAACATCAGTCAGACAGACCTGTAGAAGAAAGAAAGGTATCGCCTTTCGCCTTTCCGGGAGCTCCAATGGCGGAATTTGTAGATTGGGAAAACGCGGCGCTGACTTTAGGGGATGGAGGATGAAGATGAGCTGGGTTGTTTTATCAAGGTGGGGGTTAAAATGGGCATTTCATGTGTTGGTCGGCCATGGGTGCACGGAATCCGCTTCTCGTTTTTTCTGAAAACTAAAATCCGCTTGACTTTTGTAAAATGTCAAAGGAGTGAGAAGTGTGAAGGAGCGTTGAATTAAAAAAAAACTTCTCTTTTTTTGAAAAGTCGCCTCCACCCACCTCCACGCGTAGGCTCTAGTTCTCGCGGCATCCGAAAAACAGATTGGGAAACGGTTCGCACCCAGATTTGTACCCGGGGGTCTTCTGTGAGGTTGGGGTGGGTCACGTATTTTCAGTACGGTTTTGGGTGCTGTTAGGTATGAGGGGCAACAGCCGGACGGCAGTAGCAGCGGCAGCGCTGCGCAGGTGGGGACCGGGCCCGGTCCGGCCGGGTGCGGTTCGGCCGGCCGAGAATCACGTGCAGAACAGGTGGGGACAGATTCTGAGTTCGTTAAGAGATATATAGTTGATGAAGTAAACGGAGAAAATAATTTATTTCTATAAGAAGTTATGAGGAATAAATTATTTTTTTAATATAATGAAATATTTTTTTTCCTATTTTATATTTATTTTTTTAGTTTTTTTTTTTTTATCAAGAATTATTTGATTTCATATTTTATGTTTTTCATATATTTCCTAATAATTAATATGAATTAATTATTGGAGATATTATATGATATATCTTTCAATGATATATCTTTCA
>NW_018164556.1:746429-749870 GCF_001263595.1 Phalaenopsis equestris | reverse complement strand
CTTTATACTTCCTATTATAAGATTTTTGTAAGGGT
Source organism: Phalaenopsis equestris (assembly GCF_001263595.1). Lineage (NCBI taxonomy): Eukaryota > Viridiplantae > Streptophyta > Magnoliopsida > Asparagales > Orchidaceae > Phalaenopsis > Phalaenopsis equestris. The sequence continues at coordinate 749,835 of NW_018164556.1, read as the reverse complement.
TATTTATAATCTCGTTCATATCAATAAAATAATCAAGTATTCTACATTATTCTGAGTTTCAACATGGTATCAGAGCCTAGTTTCATATTCTGGCTATCGAACCTCCTGTGAGAATTATCAAGACTCCCGTCCCTCCACCCTTTGGGCAGGAAGGGAGAGGAATAAAGATTTTTTCTTGATCGAGAGAGGCGATTGAGGAGGAAAATGGGATTCCGACAACACTAACTCCATTTTTCAATTCGACGTCAACTCGACAACTCCACGGGGGAGATCCGTTCAAACCCCAATCTCAGCTTCGATCATTTGTATCCTCACACTAAGGTCATCATCAAGATCACATCATCAAGATCTCAAGATCATTTCAAGCAAATTCAGTAAACTCGCGAGGTCGGCACTAGCGATGCCACCACCCGGAGATTTCGCTGCCATGAATCGGACAAGCCGTCGATTTCTCCTGCAGTATTTTTTCTTCCCTGCCAAAGCGTTAGGGGGAGCTGGGTTTACAACCGAATATTTCTCATGCAGTTTTTTTTATTCCCTGCCAAAGCGTCAATGGGAGCTGCATTTCCAGCCGGCTATTTCTCCTGTAGTATTTTTTTCTTCCCTGTCAAAGCGTAAGGGGGAGCTGTGTTCCAACCAGTCATTTCTCCTGTAGTATCTTTTCTTCCCTGACCCAAGTGTTAGGGGGAGTTCTGTTTTCAGCCGCCCTTTCTTCTGTTGTTTTCTCTGTCAACAGAATTTACTGGTGTGATTTACATGTTTTTTTTTCTGCAGCCAACGGGACAATCACAGTCAACTAAAAGTCAGTTTTCCTGCAAAACTCAAAATTTAGCCAAGCCTGAATCCAGTAAATTCAGCCAAGTCTGAATCTATTTTCTAAGCCAAAACATATGACAAATAAAATTCAAAATTCAGTCAAACCTGAATCCAACAAATTTAGTCAAGCCTGAATCTCTCTTCTGCACCGAAGCATATGAGAAACAAACTCAAAATTCAGTCAAGCCCGAATCTAACAAATTCGACAATCAAAACGACCAATTTTTCTTCACTGCTTAGCAAGTTTGGAATTATTAACATACATTCCAAACTTGATAGGGAGTGTTAAGAATTATAGTAGGAAATAATTCATTACTATAAGAAGTTATGAGGAATAAATTATTTCCTTAATATAAGAAGATATTTCCTTTTCTATTTTATATTTATTTCCTTAGATTAAGAATTATTTGGTTTCCTATTTTATGTTATTTCATGTATCTCCTAATAATTAATATGAATTAATTATTGGAGATATTATATGATATATCTTTCATTTCATATCATTTCCTTTTTATTATTTTTCCTATTGTAGCGTTCTTATAAGGATTATTTATATCCTCGTTCATACCAATGCAATAATCAAGTATTCTACATTATTCAGAATTTCAACAGGGTTACTTCGCCGTATTGCCATATGGAGGAGATTTACAAAAAATGATTTATATAAATATCACTTAATGCCTTTGTATTTACATACTTAACACTTAAAACTTTAATTTTTTGTTTTTTAAGCATATCAACCTTATCTATGCATGAAAAGTGCATATGATTTTTAAAATTAAAAATGGTGTTATTTTTTATGTGATATGAGTGGTGGTATAAATGTAAAAAAACAAAATTTAGGTGTCTGATGTGTAAATATATGGAATTGGGTGGTTATTTTTGATGTGTTTGATATCAACCTTGTCCATGAAAATAATGCCTTATGTTCATGGATATTAATTGAATTTAAAATACACATTTTATCCTTATTTTTATTGGCACTGAATATGCTAATGTTCAACTTATAAACATATTTCATACATTAATGAAGAGTATTTGCACAATCCCTTAATTGATCCATTGGCAAAACCCCTTAATTGCCCTAAAAATAATATGTTTTAGAAGGCCTCGATGAAATAGTAGGGCCGCTGAGATGCGGAGGTGAGTCATTTAGTCCCAGACAGCTAGGGATATAATGTTCGGTTGTGGGTGTTTGATTGCTTGCTCATCCTTAGATATTCACCTTCGTGGGTTTGACCATCAAATCACCTTGTTCTGATCACTTGGCATCGATCCTTCTGCCTTGCGTGTTCGGCCCCAGTAGACAGACTTTCCGCAATTGGCTTTGATCGCTTAGCCATAGTTTCCCAGACTCGGTCACTCGACCTTCGACACTCGATCTCGTACGCTTCGCTTTCCCCGGCATGTAGTTGTGTCGATGAAATGATAAATTGTTTCCACTTATTCAAGACGAATTCTGCTGATTGATGTATTTTGGGTGGTCTGATTCTCAAATGATCTTGACCATCTAATACGATGACTCAGACAATCGCTTTATGGTTATATATGAATACATAATAGCGTGCTACTAAAGTGAAGTATAATACTCGCCATAATTATAGATAATAAGCCTATAGGGCAGTTATTTTTCTAAATTAATGGAATGAGAGAAATTTAAATCCAACTCAAAGAAGATAAATATTTTAATGAAATGAAAATTTGAGAAACGACTTTTTAAAATATCTTCCAATACTAAAAGGTTATATATATATATATATATATATATATAGTGCGAAGTTATCTGCTATCGTTTTCAAAAATTGTAAAATAACAAATGAAAATGATGTCGAACAAATCCTAAAGTTTTTGCATGTATAAAAAAACCATAAACCGAAGTCTAAAAAATGTGTATATTATTAACATTAATCATGAAAGCTTTGAAAAGTATCAAGTTTATCTTTTCTTTTTAGCAGATCAACAAAAATGATTCCAAACTGCACCATTGAATGCAGAAGACATATCATTTCATTAAAAAAATAAAATATCATGATTTTTTTTTTAATTTTATTTTAATACCCATTTGGCCGCACTAATCTCATTCAGTATCATTAACGGTAAAATCAAGTAATTAATTAATTAATTTGCGTCTGATTTTGGATTGTACAACTAAGAATCAGTTTTAGCAGTAGTTAGTCTGAAAATATAATTTTGACATTTAATGGTCAGAATAAATAACAATGGTTCTCATGTCACTTTTGTGGGACCAGTGTACGCCAGCACGAATTTCGAAGAGATCTTATGGACTGAAAAACAAGCATGATTAAAAATGGTCCGTCATAAGTCAAATATCCTCGTCTAGATGACTTAGTTATTTTATAGGCTCCGTATGTCGATGAGTCCGCTATCCATGCGGGATTGTAAGAAACTCACTCTCTACCCCATGACTTAGCAGGAGCTTTGAAAGCATCGACGACACATTCCCATACGAAATAACTATCCTTTGATAGCCCTGTGTCAGCTGTCACTATTGATGTAAGCAAAACTTTTTTTGGATCAAGAGTATTTCTAGGCAACCCCTAAGATGTAATTAACCAAGTGAGATATATTT
>NW_018164556.1:732096-744763 GCF_001263595.1 Phalaenopsis equestris | reverse complement strand
TATATATATATTTATCATATTATATATTACTTAATGAATTATAATTATAAAAACTCACAATTACTTAATTTTAAAAGTATGTTGATAAAATTGGGGCAATTACATATCGCACCCGAAACATTGCTATTTGCAAATCTATCACCCTCTTTCATCCATTTTTCAAATCCTCCCTCAAATACCAAAATTCATGGTAAAACTCCAAGCCATATTTTTCATTTTTATCAAATTCTCAGTGGTTTGACCGTGTCACGCATAAATACATCAGTGAATATGACCTCGGTGCTAGATTTTGTAAATAGCATGTTTTGGGTGCTATGTATGTAATTATCCCTAAATTTAAATAACATACATAAAATTAATCCATCTAGGAACAATTTACCATAGCCAATTTGCACATACATACCATGATTTTACAGTATTTAAAATTTTCTTTCATAATAAACCAATAGTCTTAATTAAAATTTAACAAACCCCAGTTCTAAAAAACCAACATATATCATAACCAAAAGTGTGGGGCTTAGGGATCATTGAACCGCAATAAAAAGGGCAACAGGAATGGCCACAGCTGCATTCTCATGCTTCTATCTGCTTCCCTTTCAACTTGTAACTTGAATAATTGATGTGTACCACATAATGGTAGTTAATAAGATGTATTTATTAGTGGCCATTCTATTCAACTTAATGCTCCCACCACTAAATTCTATTTGCCTTTTTGAAGTGCAAATTGCCAAAAGCATTTTTCCATCAAGAATATGATATTTACATGCATATCACATAATTCTTATGTATTTACATATTGGTGTCATGAACTTATACTATGCATGTAAATATGTATTTCACTCTTGAGAAAATAGTGAGAATATTTTGATGGGATGTTAAATATTTGAGTGGCATATATATATATATATACATAAATATGAATGTTTGGATGTTAGATGTATAAATACATATTATTTATAATATGAAGTAGTTATGTAATAATATATCAACCATGACATAGTTATGTAATAATTTATTTATTACCCTACATTTAAATTCATATAAATTAGCCTATCTATAATTTATAAAGAAATTATTAGTTATGAATAGTAGTATATTAGTAAATATGTAAAAGTTAGTCTAATTGGTCTACAGAAATTCATATAAATTAGCCTATCTATAATTTATAAAAAAAATTATTAGTTATGAAAAGTACTAGATTAGTAAATATGTAAAAGTTAGTCTAATTAGTCTACAAACTAATTTAACTTAATGCATATAAAATATAGTAAGCGGCGATGGAGATGACAATAAACAGTTGGTGATGAGAACGGTTGACAACCCGAGGCAAGCAGCATGCAAGGATTTGTTATAGTGGAGGTAGTGGCTATTGATGATAGTCAGGGCCAACGGGCAGCAGACAATAGTCAGCACTTTAGGCAAGCTCGATATTTAGAATTCATCCCATTCTAATAAAATGCAAATGCATTGAAAAATAAGCTAGATAAAGAATTTCAAATGCATAAAGTTGTATAGTACGTTTATTTTTTTGCTGATCAATTATCAAAATTTTCAAAACCCTTGCATTACTTTTATTGCTTTGTCAAAATAAAATCAATAAAATATCCCCTAAGTAGATAAGTAAATCCCATGTTTGAGTAAATAAACTCTCTCTCATAAAGAGTACAAGTGTCATATCTGATAAGCATTAAATTTTACATTTGAGGAAATATCTAATAAAAAAGATTGTATTGCCCTTATGTACATGTGTTAGTTGTAAATTCATAATTATAGAAATAACTCAAATCGAATTTACTCGCAACCTAATTCAAAGAACAACAAATCGAAGCATATTTTCTCATCATAAACCAAAAGCAATGAGGCTACTTGGCAAAAAAATGAAAAACAGAAGTTTCTTGTACTAAACTCTAAGACCAGAGGGTACTCAACAACCCAAAGGGCACAAATTACTCAGCATAAACCCGTATAGCATGAGCTTCACAGTCTAAACCGAAATAAAATAAGACATTTAGCAAAAGCCCCATAAAATTGCATAATAGAGGAGGGAGAGAGGGAGGAGCTGAGCCTTAAGCGTTTGAATCAGAACGAGAAAGAGATCGAAAACAAGAATAAGAAACAGAAGGACAACGAGAAGAGAAATATCTTATAAGTTTGTTTTTTGATGCCTTATGGAGACACACATCCAAATGAAAAAGATCAATCGAAGCAACGAAGCAAGAGTTCCGAAATGTGAGGGGGTAACACTGGGAGAGTCAAAGAAAAGACATTGAAACGTGAGGGCACATAAAGATCTCCGTCCCGCAAACGCTTATTTCTGTGTTGGTGGTTTCATGAACAACGTCACGAACCCCACCACAAACAACACAACTCACGGTGTGAAAACGTAACGCTCCTAAGACACTGCTCCAAACACACCCTAAATCTTACTGCTTAAATCATAATCAAATTTTATTCAAATATGATTTAAATCATAATCGAAATGTGTTAAACCATACTCGAACTTTGCTCGAATACTATCTAAAACTTTTATACATTATTAAAATCTTATTCAAACCATTTCAAATCATGTTTAAAATAAGAATAGTGTTCGAAAGTTAGAATAGTGTTTGAACAAGGTTTGAATAAGAATCATTTAAGATCTATAATTTACACTTTATATAGTCGTATTCGCATGAAGGATATCATCAGCGAAAAGTCATATAATTTTGGGTTGTATATGTAAATACGTAAGTTTTTCAGGGTATGCACATAAATGCCCGCCAGCCGCCTTCCATGCATTTCTGTTGTATCCTGCCATTCATTTAATTCCACATCATCTATAGACGAAAAAATACATAACTTTTGTTCTTTAAATTATGAATCTCAATATTTTTTTGATGGAGTTCCCGCCTCTCCCCCTCCATTGCTACTATTGGGCAATCAAAATTGTTCGTTGTTCACGAACAATTTGTGTTAGCTCATTAAGAAGTTTGATTTCTATTTGTTCGCTAAGTTAATAAGCCGAACATGAATAATTTTTATGCACTCGATATATAAACAAGCAGAACACGAACCAAAATTTGTTCGTTTGTGTATATATATATATATATATTTTGATGTATTTTAAAAAAAATTAATTGAATAGCAAGGCTACAAAGTTTTATAAAAAACTAAAATTACTAATTAAAAAAATAAAATAAAAATACATTAAATTATATTTAAATGATATTTTAATATAAATAGTAAGATTTAAATATAACCCAAACCGTTATCATCTTATGACTGTGTGATTAGGGTTATCAAAACGACTCTTTGTTTTTGAATAGTTCGTGTTCGACACGCTAAATAAATGCATCGAACACAGACACGATTATCATTTTCGTAATATAAACGAACTAAATACAAATAGTGATATTTTTTTAATGAGTAGGACATGAGCTAAGCTTGGCCTCTAGATACCATGAAAGAATTTTAAAATAAAATAAAATAAAACTAGAATTTACTTATATTAGTTAGTTTAATACATTTATTAAAATATTATTTCGAGTTAAATATTAATATAATTCAAACACATAAATTTGAATCTAGTAAAAAAAATCACAACTCGCTACCGACCTTTTCGTTTCGTGCGAGGCCGACTTCCTCTCGTTCTCAGCTGCGTCATTTCCATCTCATCCTGATCGATTTGTGTTATTCGATCGCGATTTCACGATCACGTCTTTTCTTTCCCTTCCAGGTTCCTCCTGGAAATCTCTGATTGTGCTTGGGGAAGTTCGGATTTCTAAGATCTGATTCAACAGGAAAGAGATGGTTTTATACTTCAAGGCCCGGCCGGAGGTTGGGGATTACACGATCTACATGGGGCTGGACAAACACGAGAACGAGGAGCTGATCAAATACGGATTTCCGGAGGACATATGGTAATCTTTTAGCTGATTCCATCTACCCTCGAACTATTGCTTTTTCTTAGGTTATTATCGATTTCTGGTGCTGGAAAACTTTTGTCCTCTTTAAATGGGTGTCTGCACGAATGATGAAAAATTTGGTGTGCTTAGATGGCTGTCTGCAAGATCAATTTAGATTGAAGCCCTGTTTGCTTGAGTTTAGTTCTCCGTGTATATGGAGGATGTTCATTTTTATATGAAGCAGCCATTTGCCATTCTTTTGTAATTCAGTACCCAAGGTTGCTTTATGTGTTTTGCTTCAAGTTTAGCATCCAAAATAATAATAATAATAATAATAATAATAATAATAAAAAGGAAAACAAAGGCTATTCCTTGTTAGGTGATGCTATAAGTTTAGAATCACCTCCTTAAAGGTTCACGTGAAGTACATCCTATGGAGAAATATAGCTGCACATGTTGAATGTTGTAGAGCAAGGTATGACATACTTGTGGTAAAACTAAGAAGGGTAAAATAAGAGTTTGGGTATATTAAAGGAAATGTCATACTTATCTCATGGATTTAATTTTCAAATATAATTTAGATTTGAATTGAGTTTATGATATGGGTTTGAATTGTTTTGATCTCAGCATTTTTTTGAGGAATTTTAGCTTATTTTTGTTTAATGCCTATAAATCAATTTTTTACTTGCTTTCATTGAATGTTTTAGAATTCAGGACAGTGGGCCAAATGGGAATAAGTTTAATTTTACTAATCCAATTCACAAGGAGACATGTTCATTTGAAGATTTTTTTTTTCCTTTGGATTTTCATTCCTTTTCTTCCCTTGTATATCTATTTTGACAGTTTGATATCAGTGAAATATGAGAAACCTTGTTGAATGACACCTCAGGATGCGTGTTTTCAAATATTATCTTGAAAGCTCGATTTCAAATGTTTCTCTTTTATTCTCTCAGTCTGAGTTGATGTTCAGTTCATCCATTGGGTGAGATAAAATCCAAAATGATCCCCAAGATGATTTCATGTGATTCAGCTTTGAGGTCCATGCTTAGTTATGAGTTCTATTGCCTGCCTTTGATGGCTATTCTAGCCATTGGGTTAAAGCACTGCAAATATTTGTTAGTTAAATTATTTTCGGTTTGTTTCTATCCTTTTATTTTTTTCTTTTGTTGCAGTTTGATGAGGATCCTACTTCAACTTTGTTTGAATTAATTCGGTCTTGGTCATTCGTAGGATCATGAGCTGACCTTATCGACATTAGCTGATTTTGCTTCTTTAGGTTTGGGAACAATATTTTTTAATCAAATTTGTGCCATATTTTGAACTAATAATCAAATTTTTTGATTGCATCATGTAGTAACCGCTCCTGATTCAGCATGTTTTATCTTCAGCGGAAAAAAGCCACTTATTTAGTGACTATAACTATCGTAAAGTGGCATGATGAGGAGGATGTTATGGTTGAGCTAATAAATTCGATTTTTTTTTTCAACGGGATGTAAATAAGCTGGAATAACATCAAATGTAAGTCTTAGCGGTTTTGTTTATTGAAAGACTAGTAAGGCCGGCCTATCTTTGAGTATGTTTGATGATGAAATTGAAATCTCGACTTTAATGTAGTCATCCCCTCCGAAAATTTTAAAATCTATGACCATATTCTTTTATAGTTTCCAATGCTTTGGAGTTCAAATGCTTGTTACTCTTGATTGCATGAGCTATTTTTGGACTTCCTTGGTTGTAGTAAATACTTTTTGTATCTGCTATGTTTTCCTTATTTTTCCATGTAAAAAAATTTTTTGTATACATAATTTATATGTTGATTGACTACCCACTGTTTGTTCTAAGTATGCTTAATCTTTTTGACATCAGCAATTATTTTTGAATCATTTTTTTATCTATGATGTTTTCCTTCGGGAAGTTTAGATTTTATAGAATTGTCTTTTGCTATACTCTCAGATGCATTTTTTCTTGAAGTTTTATTTCGTTTTCCTGAAACGGCAGCACCAAATTTACAGGTTTCATGTCGATAAGATGTCCTCAGCTCATGTTTACTTAAGGTTGAACAAAAGTCAAACAATTGATGATATTAGTGAAGGTTTACTGGAAGACTGTGCTCAGCTTGTCAAGGCCAATTCCATTCAAGGTAGCACTTGGGAAATGACTTATAAGTTTCTAAGATACATGTCATCTTTGGTCAACTACTTTAAAAACATTACTTGTTTGCAAATTGTGCATCAAATCTTCTCCAGGGGCCTCCATGTTTGTTGTTGGGACAAGTTTTATCATTAGAATGTGAAGTTGTTAACATTTTGTCATCCTAGTCATTTGCTGTCGAACGTGAAGACCCCTTTAATTTTTGAATTAATATTTTCGGTGTTTGCTTGTCATGGATTTGGTTCCATTTGGTTTATATTTCAAAATTAGTTTTTTGAAATATATTCTAATCCAACTCTAGAAGCATAACACAATTATATAGTCGTTGTCGATAGCTAATATCAATTACCCTATTACTAGCACTATTGACCACAATAATTCTATCTTTTAACCTTCTATCTACTACAGTCGCTATCACTTATAAACTCGTGACTTGAATTTCTCTTTTTTCTATTTAGTTTCTTGCAAATAAAATAGCCAAGGAGATATAATGTATTTATAATTCAAAATCTATAGTTCTTATGCTTTATATGACAAGATGGTTATTAAGGGAGGAATAATGAATTTATATAAAATAGCTCAGACATGATGCAATAGATTTTTAAACTTTTATTAATTTAGTTGTTTTAAATTTAACAATAATTAGTTTTTTTTTAAAGATGAAGACATCAAGTAAAATAAAAATTCTATTTGAGGTATTATTGAGTGAGAAGTTCAAGAAGTTTATTTGAAACTCTAAGGAATAGGATGTGATATATTTTAGATTGGTTTTAATAAGTGAAGTTAGATGTGTTATTAGTATTTAATTGTCAATATTAATGGAAGGTAGGGTTAATACCTATGTGAGATGGGTTTACCTTTTCTGGGTCTATTATATAGAATAATAATATAAATAATGATTTAACAATTAAAATAAGAATCTGGTCATTGAAATGTGGAAGTGCTCTCAGTAGGATTATGTAATATGAGAATAGCGAAGATTTAAAAGTAGATTTTAGAAAATTTCATTTAATGCATATGAATTTGAATGTTTGTTTAGAGAAGTTATCGATAGACAAGTTGATCTTGACTAAATTAAACTTTTAAGATTGACATGTTGCCAAATTTTGGAGGTTAGATTGTAAATTGATGATATTAGAGGGATAATGATAGTAGCATCAACTTAATATATGATACTGGAAAATAGACTTGAGTGATTTAAGCTTGTATAATAAAAATAGAAGATGCACCAAGAAGATGGGTAGACAAAATGAATGTAAAAGGATTATAAAGGAAAAAAAGATGCCATCCAAAATTTATGCAAAAAAAAAACATAAATCATGTTATTTAACATCTTTTGTAGCTCCAAGCTAATATTATAAAAGGGCGAGGTTGTGCTGTGCGAAACCCTTGGGTATAATGAAGCAGAACCCTTAAAAATTGAGGTGTCTTTTGGTATAGCTGTTGGAGTTTTATTAGAAGTTTTCAAGTTAAGCGTGCTTGTACGGGAACACCCTTGAGATGCTCTAAAGCTAACAATATCTTTACAGGTAGGAGTATGAGTTGTTACAAATAGTATCAAAGCATTATATCAAACTAAAGATGGGAACTAAGTGTCATATAAAACAAAGTGCTACACTGTGTGAACCACCTTTTGAACCCTAGTTTGGGCAGTGCTACATAGTCAGATCTACCTCTTGAATCTGTAGATGTCATTTATAGAATCCATTTAATTCTGGGTTAAAAATACTGATCATGACACTATTTACTTGAGTGAGGGAGATTGTGAAATTGTCAAGTTGAATAAAGTCGAACTCTCGAACATCAAGACATTATTTGGTGTCACGGTTAGAGTTTCATCTGAAACTTCAAAGTTAAGCGTGCTAATACAAGAGTACTCTTGGTATGGGCATCCTCTTGGTAAGTTACACCAATTTGACAGATCCATGAGGCAATTTGGCCAAAGTGGACAATATCTCAATGGGTGAGAGTTCGAGTTGCTACATGTTGGATTTTAAATTATTGATGGATTACATCAGAATCCTACTAGTACATACTGAAGAGAGGATGAAAAGAGTAATAGAGAAAAAGGAATGTTAAATAGTAAGAAGCTCTGGGAATCTCATTGGAATTTGTCAATTACAAGAGAATTTTTAATCTCGAGTTTTTCTTGTGACATTTTATTTATATGTTTGGGTTTGAGATTTGAGCGCGAAATGAATAAATTCGTGATACGGTTAGTGTAGCTCCAGTGGTAGACATGATTAGAAAGATTCATCTTAGATGGTTTGGTCACATCAAACGTCGGCCATCTAATGATCTTGTTAGGAGAGTAGATGTTTTAGATTCGACTTATGTTAAGAAAGGCATAGGTAGACTTAAAAAAACTTCGACATATTGTCTAAAAAATGACCTTAGTCTATTAAAATTAAATGAAAATATGACACAATTGGATGCAATGGAGAAAAAGGATTCATGTAGTCGACCCCACTTAGTGGGATAAAGGCTTGTTGTTGTTGTTCGAGGTTTGAGTGCTACAAGAAAAGTTATGTATTGAGTTACATGAATAAAAAAGGGTATCTAGCAAGACTTATTGGTTATTGTGAAGTATATAAGGCATGTAGTCTCACTGTATTCCCAGTTTTGTAGCCAATTTGATGGGAAGTTCTCGTATTTAGCAAACAACTCTTGAGCTCAAGCCATTTGGCTTGAGATTGCTTAGTTTGATGTGTTTTTCTTTAGCACCATTAGTCTAGTGAGTTTTCCATGAGCTTGGTGAGTTCATCTTTGATATGGCAAGTAGCTTGACCAAGTTTTTCGCTACTATAACTAGTTTGAGTGCACCCATGTCAAGTTAGGTGAGCTCCTTCTGTTGAGTCTTCCAATTGTTTGGTGCATAGGTTGAATCCCAATTAGTTGGGATAATGTTATCCTAAAAATTATGATAAAGATGTAATATTTGAGTTTTCCTGTTCTTTTTTTTGGTGACTTGAGACTATTTGAGATGCTATTAGCAGTTGTAAGGTGGAGAAAGGTTTAGTGGAGAGGAGGATTAAGCCTTTGATTAGCTGTGGCTTTTTTGTGGCATTGATGACGTACCACAAATTTCTTATGTATTTTCATCTTTAAAATATGATTTTTAATATTTACTTAATATCACAAAAAATATTAGTAATACTAATATTTTTAAAGTGATGTTTTTTCATGCATATTATTTGATGTGATTATATTATTAGCACTTGTAGAAATTATTTGGGAAGAAAAATTGCATAATTTTATTATTCACATGTCGTGTACATATATAGGACACCAATCCCTCCTAATTTGTAAACTTACTAAATATATCTAACCTAAATTAAGAAAGGAAATAATTCTGAAATAAAAGATAAAAAAACTTAAATAGTAAATGAATAAACACAAATCAAGAGGTTTCCAAATTGATTTCTGATCAAATTTCCCATAAGATTTTGATGTTTGGTAGGTCCATGCTATGAAATACTACAAGAAACTTCTCAGGGTTCCACACTTTTGCTCAAGTTGGGTTGTAGATTTTATAGAAACCAAGCTTGATATTGAACTCTGAGAAGATGCTTAAAGGAGAGCTTTGATGATGACATCAACATCTTGTTAGTGTGTCAGGTTATAGCTTAGCTATATAACTCCCCCATTAACCTTTTCAGAAATGAAGTATCTATCAACTTCAATATGCTTGATCCCGTCATAATGCATAGGATTCTTGACAATTCTAATAGTTGTTTAATTGTCATAAAACATCTATATAGGCTTATTGGAGATACATCACAGTTTCCTTAACAATTTATGAATGTAGATCCCTTCACAGATTCCCAAGGCAAGTGCCTTATATTCTTATTCTGCAGTGCGTCTAGAAACAACTGCGTTTACTTCTTATTTCTCTGTATAACCAAATTTTCCCTTACATATAAGTCGTAACCTGTGGTGGACCTTTTGTGAGTGAATTCTCTTGCCCAACTAACATCAATCTAGACTTTCACCTCTTTGTTCATGGTTTTCTAAAAAATTAATCTATAACCAGGAGTTTTCTTGAGAACCTCAGAATCCTGTATAACATTTTCAAATGCTCTTCATTTGAGTTATTCATGTGTTGACTTACAATACCAACAGAGTACGCAATATCTGTCCTAGCATGTAACATATAGATGAGTTTTTCTACCAATCTTTGGTATCTTCCCTTATCCACAGATATACTTTTTTTCTTCATTGTTAGACTTCTTGCTATATTCAATTGGAGTATCAACAGGTTTGAATCCAATCACACCTATTTCCTTTATTAGATCTAGGGTATATTTCCTCTATGATATAATAATATTTTTTTTGGATTTAGTTACCTCCATACCTAGAAAATTTATCTTATTTCCTATGTTCTTAATTTCAAACTTAGCGACACACATTTCTTTGGTTTTAAAATCTCTTTCATCATCACCACTAATAATCATGTCATCCGCATATACAATCAATGCAACAATTTTATCTTTCTGAGTGTGTTTTATGAACAATGTGTCATCAGTCTGACTAAATGGTTTCACAATCATGTTACCAATGAAGTTCACTGACTAAATAGATCTCTATATGGCTTAAAACAATGTTCACAAGTTTGGTTTGACAGGTTCACATATAAAACATATGTATTCGCTTGATGTCAAACTTATCAAATATTATTTTTAGAAGATCTATTAACGTAAAGTAACAACCTTGATATTGTATGTTGATGATATTCTTGTTATATGAGACTTCACATAAGAAATGTATAAAAACATAATGTTCTTGGCTAACAATTTTGAAATTAAAGACTTGGAGATTTTCAAATATTTTATATGGGTGGAGGTTGCTAGATCTTATCAAGATGTCAATATCGCTTAACACAAATTGATTATTGACCTCGAGGAAACAAGAATGTTGAGATGCAAACCGTCAAATATTTGTATGGGGACCAAAATGTTAATTTTGGGGTAAAAAGAGGCACTCGTTTTGTCAAGAAGGTCTATATCAAAGATAAAGAATGGTGGTAAACTTTATCTACGTTACCCATAGACTTCATAGTTTTCTCTTTGAGCATGGTCAACTAGTTCATGAATTGGCCTACAAAAGAACACATGGGTGCTATGTTTTAGCTTCTAAGATGTCTAAAAATGATTATAGAGGAGGTCTTTTTTTTTTTCAAAACTGCTAGAAGGAACACTGAAATATTCACAGATGTTGATTTAGACTGATCAACTGTTAATAGCTGGTCCATTTTACCATATTGCACATTTGTATCTGGAAACGTGATAATTTGGAGAAGTAAAAAAGTTGAACATATTTTCTCAGAAGTATAGTGCTTAACAGAATTTAGTGCATTGATGCATGTCGTTTGTGAAGGAATATGATCAAGAAGTCTTCTAAATGAATTATTTATCTGTAGGAGAACCAATAAAATTAGTGTATGAAAATCAAACTCCAATTAATATGGCCAAAAAAAAATTCACCATTGCTAGACCAAACATGTTTAGGTTGACCACTACTTGATCATGGAATAGATCGGCAATAGGATTGCTTCTATTTTCTACACTCCCAACACATCTTTCAATTGCTGATAACGAAACTAAAATCGTGATCGAATGGCCTATTTGGAACCATTTTTTTATAGTATAATGTTTGTTTGGTTTTTTTTTTAACTGTTTACATTTTTTAAAATTTTGAAGCTACTCAATAATATTTAGGAGTTCCAATTTTTTCTAACATGAACTCAGCCGTCTGCCTTGGTGTTGCCTCACCCATTATTGTTATTGGCTAGCCGCCCTCACCAGCTATCACCCTGCAATTGGCTACTGTTGTTGGCCATCATTGCCGCCTGCCACTGCCTTGACACCTGCTACCATTGTCGTGCCCACCAATTATACCAATTTGGTGATATTATATAACAACAAGCTAAGTGGGGTTAGTTACATAAATCTTTTTTCTCCACCGTGTCATATTTTCATTTAATTCTAATAAATTAATATCATTTTTTCTACAACATGGCTATGTCTTTTCTCCATTCTAATTTTGTGATATTATAAGAAACATAATTAACATATCTTTAATACAACCAACATGTTTTTATTTCATATTAAAACATAAAATAAAAAAAAAAAACAAAAACTAAAAACAAAAATATAAAATGATATCAAATGGTCCCTAGGTTTTGAAAAATAATATGAGGTGGGAATGTTAATTGTTTGCCGCCCAACTTGTAGTGGAGTGAAAAAAATAGGAATATCCGCAAGGGAATTCAGACATTAACTGCCTTAGGAATTAGGATTCAATACTGGTCAATTACTATTGCAGCATCTAGGGTATTCTCGTTTTAGAATTCATTATAAGTTATCTATTTTTATGATATAGGAGTATTATTTTGTTTAATTTTTTAGTGCAGGTGTCTTTTTTTAAAAAATAATTTCTTTGAGCTTCTTTTGTACCACTTTCTTCACTGTCTTGTGAATGAGACAGATTACTTTTGTGCTCTGCTTTTCTTAAGCCATAGTTTTGGTTTATTTATGTAATTCTAATCATATAACTACTCATGAAACTTCATTAATTTTCCTTTTCTTTTTCTTTCTTTTCTCAGCGGCAGATCAGTGTATATATATATATATACA
>NW_018164556.1:722442-732086 GCF_001263595.1 Phalaenopsis equestris | reverse complement strand
TTATATATATATATATATATACATATATATATATATATATTGTTACACTCACTTGTAATCTTATTTATGTTTTGTAGGAAATAAGGCTAATAATGTAGATGTCGTCTATACTCCATGGTATAATTTGAAGAAGACTCCTTCAATGGATGTTGGGCAGGTTGGGTTTCACAATTCTAAAATGGTGAGCACCACTTCCATCAGTTTGGTGTATTATAACCTTTTTATAGCATCGTTCACTGCTATACATGGATATTGCAGCTTCTTGAAAACATAGCCATCTATTTATTTGCTTGTGAACTGCATTCATAAAGCTTATGTCATCTAGTTAAGTTAAGAATGATGATGATGCTAATAACATATGTGAATGTTCATGGGAAGATTCCAGGTATTCAATTGTCTTGTTGTTTCTATTTCATTTTTATGGCTGCTTATTTCTTGACGACAACAACAACAACAAGCCTTTATCCCACTAAGTGGGGTCTGCTACATGAATCCTTTTTCTCCATTGTGACCTATTGAGTGTCATATCTTCATTTAAATCTAATAAATTAAGATCATTTTTATACAATGTGCCCAAGTCTTTCTAGTTCTACCTCTGTCTTTCTTAACATACATAAGTCAGTCGAATATAAAACATCTACTCTCCTAACCGGATCATCAGATGGTCGACGTTTAATGTGACCAAACCATCTAAGATGACTCTCTCTAATTTTGTTCGCCACAGGGGCTACACCAACCCTGTCACGGATATATTCATTTCGCATTTTGTCTCTAAGTGTAAAACAACTCATCCACCTAAGCATTCTCATCGACAACACTTAACTTAATTTTATACTTCTCTTTTAAATGCCAACATTTTGTGCCATAGAGCATTCTAGGTCTTACCAACATCTTATAAAATTTTCTTTTCAATCCAAGCAATACTTTTCTATCACACAATAGGCCTGAAGCATTCCTCCACTTCAACCAACCAACTTGAGATCTACTAATAACTTCCCCATCTATATCACCATCACTTTGAACAATAGACCCGAGATATCTAAAGCGTTCACATCTTTTAATAATTTGATTACCTTTAGTTATAACTCTGTCACTAGAGCTACTACTATTAAAATTACATTCCATGTATTCGATTTTAGTTCTACTCAAATGTAGGCCTTTAGACTCCAATGTAGACCTCCGCAATCCAAGTTTTTTCTGAGCTCTTTCTCTAGTCTTATCCACAAGAAGGATATCATCAGCGAAAAACATACACCAAGGTACATCCTCTTGTAAATGTCCAGTAAGAGCATCCATAACTAAAGCAAAAAGATATGGGCTTAAAGTCGATCCTTGATGTAATCCAACTGAAATGGGAAAATATTTGGTCAATCTTCCTTCTAATCGAACACAAGTCAATCCTCCTTCAGTTTGAACACAATAACAGCTCTAGTATGCATATCTTTAATGACTAAGCCATATCAACACCTTTCTTTTCTAGAACTCTGCAAAGGATATCTCTTGGAGCCTTATCGTAAGCTTTTTCTAAATGAATAAAAATCATATGTAGATTCTTTTTATTTTCTCTGCACTTCTCTATCAAACATCTCAATAAATGTATGGCTTCCATAGTAGACCTGCTCGACATAAATCCAATTTGATTATAAGAAATCTTTGTAATGCGTGTAAACCTATGGTCAACGTCTTAACCTATGTTCAATTACCCTCTCCCATAATTTTAAAGTATGACTGTGACACATTAACTTAATTCCTCTATAATTTGCACACTCTTGAGCATCCCTTTATTCTTAAAAATGGGGACCAAAATACTCTTGCTCCACTCCTCAGATATCGTTTTAGTTTTTAAAATAATATTAAAGAGTTTAATATGACAAGAAACTCCCAAATCTCCTAAATATTTTCACACTTTAATTGCGATATCATCAGATCCTACAGAGTTTCCACCATTGGTTTTCTTTAAAGCCTCATCAAATTTTTTTAACTAATGCGATTGTAAAAAGGACTCTACCTTATTTCTTGACACTGGGAATAATTATCATTGAGGATTATTCTACTTGAATTTGCTTTATTAGTTTGGGCGCATTCTGTTTGGTTCACATTCTGGTTGGTTCAAATTTTATTCCTTTGAAAGTGAGTGTTTCTTTTCATTCCATGTTAATTTTTCAATAGCTGCACTTAAGCCACGTTTACTTTGGAGTTTGGTTATTCAATGGAAAATATAAAATGTTTCGTTTCAATTCTTCATTATGCCTCATTTTTCTTTTATATTATATACTGAATGTCCTTATGCATTATTTTATTTAGGGGCATTTACATACATACCACACAATTCTTATGTATTTACATTTCTTACACCTAGACATTCATATTTACTTGCATTTCACTCAAATCTCTAACATCACATCAAAAACACCTCAATTTATGCATTTTTAAAAATGAAATACACTTTACATGCATAGGTTTATGACAAGGACACCAAAGTGTTATAAGTGTATTATAAGTGTAAATATATTTGGGTGTTAGATTTGTAAATACATAAGAATTGTGTGGTTTGTAAATTTCCCTTTTATTTACTTTTTTTTTTTTTAAGTAAGGAGTTGATATTTAGGAGGAAGATTTTCTTAGCAGATAGTGGTTCTCGTTTTATTTGGTTGACCGTATTAATATTAAAATCCATTGCTTCCTAGTTCTTTAGAGTAATTAAAATTGCATTTCCTGTTCTGCAAAACTACTCACACATCCTAATTCCTTTTATACTTATTTACTGGAGCAATAATGTGTGTCAAGCGAACACTTCCTTGCTTAACTGATCTTCGAGTAATCTACGAACATCACTGGGACAGTAATGTGTCTTCAAGCACACCCCAGCTTTCTTGAATTGACTTTAGAGTAGCCCTCTCGTTGTTAGCTTTATTGATGCGGAGGCACCTGTAAAATAATAAAGAGATTTGCTAGTCATGATGATTCGTCTCCAAACCCTCCTAGGTTTGTACATGTCCAAACAGCAATAATCTGGTCACTAGGATCCATTCCTTGCTGGGTTTTCTTGTTTCATCAAACCACCACAGCTTGACAACTCTGTATTCATTTTTCGTTTTGGTATTACTTGACAGATTAATTTGATCAGTTGGGTCTCAAAGCCTCTGTCCAGATTTTGGTAACTTATTTCTGCTTCTAGAATATCGGCAGGGTTGAGCATCACTCTTAACCACCCTCTAGCTGTTGTTATTTTGGCTTCCATTTGTTTATTACACTTCTTCTGTGGAAGTTATTGTTTGTTTATATGCTATTTATACATATTGTTCCTAGTTAATACTTCCAATTTCTATAGGTCCGAACTGTGAGAGTTGAGAAACGTGTAAATGAGATTGTCAACAGGCTGAATAAGACAAAAGTGGAGAGGAATCCAGATCTAAAAGGTATAAATGCAAAGTTCTTGTTTTTAGTATTTTTTTTTTATTTCCTGCTGTTTTTTTTTTTACCTAAATTTAAATTTGAATGATTTTACTTGAGTTCACGGTAATATAGTAATTGTATGTTTTCATGGGTATATCACAGAAAATGTGCCTTTTTTTTTCAAATATTAGAGAAGTTCAATTGTTAAAAAAGGGTGTGCTTTTAACCCAAGGAGAAGTGCAATGAACCATAAACTGTAAAAGATAAGATTAAGAACCACAAAAGAGAAGCCAAAATTTCTATATTTTGACTTAAGTAAGCTTACATTCACAATTGTAAAATGATTAAATAATCTACTACCTTTTAAAAGAGATGCATGAAGAATTACATTTAATATAAAATTATAGATACATGTATAAAATCATCACTTTATCTAGTTGAGATTAAATGCAGTAACCTATTGCAAAGATGAGGGCTAGAATTCTTCTTTGTTGATGAAGACAAAGAACTAAACTTTTAAGCACCTTAAAGGCTTCTTCTTAAAAAATCTAAGAACAAATTTTATTCAAGATAAAAAAAATTAACTCTCCACTTAACTCAGTTTAATGAACTTTTTTAGCCCTATTGATCTATCCTAAACATGCTTACCTTTCTGTCTTTTTTTACAATTTTTGGTCCATTTCTCTGTGGCCATCCAATCTAAATTTGCATTGCTATCATGCATCCCTCTAAATTTGCATTGCTTTCATTTTTTTTTTTTTTGCAATTTGTCCTATTCCCATTTTATCCTATATATCAAGATAATTTGAAGCTCTAATTTTATTACATTCTTTAATATAGTTGTATTAACATCTTTCATTTTTGCCTTTGATGGCATATAAAGGTTTCAAATTGTTTAGCTGAAAATTTTGGTAGCATAATAGAATAGGTAGGTTGCCAACTTGACAACTTGACTTTTGAATCACCGTCAACACATTTCACCTATATATCTACATGCAATAGATTGCCATTCTTTAATGCGAAAATGTTAATATTCTACACAATTGTTTTTCTAAAGTTTAATCTCTAAATGCAATGCGAGATTATTGATATTGATTTATAATCTAAGCACAACTTGGTGATCTAATTTGACCATTTTTTATGAATATTTAATAATTGATCAATTTCATGAAGAAATAGATTTATAATGCTGTTCACTAGAAGTACAGTACATTTTTTAAAACAAATTATTGAAATTTTCTAGATGTCTAGATGCCAAGAGTATTTATTTGGCTTGAACATTTCTATTGCATGAAAGTTATAAATCATTTATCTCACTGTCTTGACCCTTTACTAGACCGTTATTTCTATTTGTTCGATGCCTTGTCAACTTTATTGAAATTCCCTGAATTTGTACATCATATTAATCATTTGGCAAAATTTTAGATGAATTATTGTTGTAGGTTTGTCTAGGATTTTAGGATTTTATAATGCAATTTAAGACTATACAATTTATATACTTGAAGATTTGCAAATCATAATCCATTAAACAAGCCAAAACTTTAGTTTCTTTAAATGCCAACAATAAATATGGCAAGTAGAATACAAAAAATAATATAATCATTAAACAAATTTGAAGAAATAAACATGAAATTTAATCATGCATGGTCAATGAGCAATTGCAATTTAATAACCTTAAATAGATTTCTAGTTGTGCCCTAATTTGGACAAAATCAAAAGCACTTCCTAGCTAATAATATGTAGAATAAATTAAATCAAGAAAATAATTTATCTTAAGTAAGAAAATTAGTTCTCACACCGATACAAAAAGACAACTGATCTTAGAAATAGCTGCATTGTTACCTCATTTGAAGGAATTACACATAAAGCTCACACAAAATTGAAATTAAAGCAAAATTTTTAATCCAATCAATGATACTAAGTTTCATGTTTAAGATACTCTATTTATAAACTCCTTATGCTTAAATTAGTAGACATGACTAATAAAAGATTATCCAAAATCAAGAATCTATAATATCCCTAGAATTTTTATTTTCTTTTATTTGGTGAATTAGTTTTCATTTGCTTGTAAGAAATCTTGAATGCCATTCAAATTCATACCATTGAAATAATGGGTCGTGGAATGGAAAAAAATAGCGGTGGAATAGGGGCACTTCCACATCATTTTACCTAACTTAGAAAAATGCAATTTTAATGAACGGGATGGTTGATATTAATTTAGATATCCTGAATGTGAGGGCATGCAATAAATAAACTTATTTTGTAGAAAGGTATAAACAAAAAATTTGCCGTTCAAAATATCTAGAAAAGAAGAAAAGTTAGGACCAAAAATCCCAATGAAGGAAAGAATGCATTAACTGAAAAGAAAGATGATTGATCATCACCTGAGCGCCACTCCAGGATATTGAATACACTTTTTAACCTGGAAGGATATGATAAATGTTATTACAACTAAACTGAAACTCTCTATCCCCAGCCCACACAAAAACTTTATTATTTCTAGAAGCTAAACTCTCCTAATTATAAGTATGTCATCCTGAAACATAGAGACAACAACAAAAACAAATAAACCAAGACATATAAACTGAAATAAAACTTTAGCTTCCGCTTTATTTTCCCCAAGTAGGCAAGGTTCTCTCATATTGAGCAATCTCAGAATTTGATTCCTATTGAGCAGCCAACTCGGAGACATTGAAAAATGATGGATTCTCTCTAATCCTTAGGCAATTTTTGTTTGGTGATCTAAGCATCTTCCAGAATTATCACTGTTGAAACTGGATCAAGTGGCTTCAAGCTTTATTTTTGAAGATCTCAATCCACTTGACATCAATTTTCTAAGAACCGTGACTAATAGGTGCAGTTCTTGTTGTAAGATATTCAACTTATCTCATATCGACTGGAATGCAGTGACTTAGTTTTCGTGATTGGTTTGTTGTCGACGTAATAATGGTTGAGAGAAGCAAATTTAACATATCATCTAGTTTATTCACTCGGCAAATCCCTTCTAGGATGAGATTCTTCACCAAATCTTATGTCAACTTCATATTCAATTTTTTTCACTCTAAAAATTGGTCTCCTTTATGAGCATCTCCATGATTAGAGGTCTAAAAAAATCATCGTCATACATGTTGTACATAGACACCGGTGATGATTCCAGTATAGAATCTTCAAATCCATCCTTCTTTGGAACTACGAGAGCCGAAACCGCGCACGGGCTAGCATTATGTTGCACTAATCCTTTGTGGATCGGCTCATCCTTTTCGCATTGAAGTTTCTTGTGCTCCTTTGGAGACATCCTATATGCAGGATTGTTGGGAATGACTGAACCAAGCACAAGGTCAATGACATATTATACCTCTCATAGGAGGTAATTCAGTTGGAATCTCCGTTTGAATATATCTTCGAACTATTGTATCAATCTCCGCACTTCGGAAGGAGTTGTTGGTAGCTGTTTGAAACTCTTGATTGTGATCAAGAGACATCTCATAGCTGTCTCCTTAAGATCTTTCAAAAGCAATGAAGGAGTAAAAGTGTTGACTTCAATCCCCGCATGAATCTCCTCCTTCATAGGCACCAAAATGGTTTGAATTCCCTCTTTGATAAAGGAATAAGTGTTGGCACCCATCATGAACTGTACGCCGATCATGTTGCCTAGTCCGACTAAGCAATATGTGACAAGCTTTCATAGGCATTACTTTGCATAAAACCTACTCTTAAAGTTTTCGACTGACTGAAAACAAAACTATGCTTTGCCATTGACTTTGATTTCATCTCCTGTCTTGATCCACATGAGTTGGTAGGGATGGGCATGAGATTGAGTAGTTAGCCCAAACTTCTCTACCACGATTGTTGCAACCATATTCTCACAATTTCCATCGTTGATGATAAGATTACAAATCCTATCTCGAGTTGTGCTCCGCGTTCTAAAGATGTTATGTCGTAACCAATCTTTATTCGAAAATTATTCGACACTTAAGGGACGTCTTATCACAATTAATTCCCTTTTGTACGCATGTAGAAATTTGTCCCTTGTTGGATTAGTTTATTCTTCATCTACTACATCATTTTCCTTTATATCAACCTCCATCAATGAAATAATGTGTCGATTAGGACAATTCAAGGCTATCTGGCCGAACCCATGACATTTGAAGGGTTTTATATTGGATTTAGTTCCTTCCTTCGTTGTGGTAGTATTCCCTTGCGGCTAGAAAGTAATTTTGCTACTGTTTTCATCATTTTGACCACCAGTTTGTCTCTGGAAGTGGACTGATTTGCTAGGACAACTCAAATCATTAATAGGAATGCGTATTGGAGTGTTCTTATCCAAATTATATTACTTTTTAATAGGGTTGCTAACACGGCTCGTTCGCGAACAACTCGTGTTTAGCTCGCTAAACAGCTCATGTTCAATTAGTTCGATAAGCAAATAAGCCGAACACAAATAATTTTTTTGTGCTCGATATATAAATATGCTGAACACAAATAAATATTTTATATATTTATATATATATATATATATATATAATTGATGAGTATTTTTTTTAAGTAGTTTAATTGACTGTAAAGCTACAAAGATTTATAATCAATTAAAATTATAATTAAAAAATTAGATTAAAAATATCCTAAATTTTATTAAAATGAATTTTTAATATAAATGATAAGATTTAAATTTCGCCCTTCCCCTTAACTTCTTACGGCTATGTGACTAAGGATGTCAAAATAATTTGTTGTTCGCTAACAACTCGTCTTCGGCTCACTAAGCACATGAGTCAAACACGAATAAATTTTTTGAGCTCAATATATTAACGAACCGAACACGAACAACAGTATTTTTTAATGAGTCGAACCCAAGCCATTAAATATTATATATATATATATATATATATTTTATGAGTATTATTTTTAAATAATTTAATTGACTACAGCCTACAAAGATCTATAATCAATTAAAATTATTAATTAAAAAATTAGAATAAAAATATATTAAATTTTATTTAAATGAATATTTTAATATAAATAATAAGCT
Organism: Phalaenopsis equestris; assembly: GCF_001263595.1. Taxonomy (NCBI): domain Eukaryota; kingdom Viridiplantae; phylum Streptophyta; class Magnoliopsida; order Asparagales; family Orchidaceae; genus Phalaenopsis; species Phalaenopsis equestris. The sequence goes on along the minus strand of NW_018164556.1, from coordinate 723,664 downwards.
TTAAATTTCGCCCTTACCCTTAACTTCTTACGGCTACGTGATTAAAGATGTCAAAATCGTTCGTTGTCAGGGAATAGCTCGTGTTCGGCTAGCTAAGCAAATGAGACAAATACGGATAAAATTTTTGAGCTCAATATATTAACGAACCGAACACAAACAATAATATTTTTTAATTAGCAGAACGCAAGCCAAGCATAGGCGCGCTCAAACTTGGCTTGTTTACACCTCGAATTTTTAACCTTTACCGCCAAATTAATCACGTCCTGCAATGTCCACAACTATTGGAGTTCAATCACATTGGCGATTGATGGTCGTAGAAAACCCAATAAACATGGAATAGTGTGCTCTTCGGGTTCGGAAAGATTGCACCAGCACCAACTATTCGAATTAAGTGATATATTCCTTCGCGGATAATTCTTGTTAATGAAGGTTATGATGCTTGTGAAGACTTATTGTCGGTAATGCTCGGGTAAGAATTTCTATTGCATTTCTTTCTTCATTTTGGTCCAAGACGTGATCTTGGATCTTCCCTCTCTTTGCCGAATATTCTTCAAATTTTCCTACCAAACTGAGGTGTTCTTTAATTTGATCGCCACTAGTTTGACGACATGGTCTTGTGACACCTTGAATTCTAGAATTGGTTCAATTACATGTAGCCAATTGATGAATTTATCGGGATCCAATCTTCCATCAAAATCAGGAAGGTTGATTTTGATTCTGAAATTTTGAGATTTCCATCGATTTTCACGTCTCAACGTATGCAGAGGTTGTTGATTGTCGCTAGATATCTCTTGATGGAATGGGTTATCTTTTTCCTCGCCGATCACCTCATTTTCAGATTGATTTTTATGTTCTTTCGGATCTTGCCGTTCAATAAGCGTTAATCTTCTTTGTAGACGATGAATTTATTGTCGCAATTCTTCTACAACCAAATCTTAGTGACGGATATTGTTCCTCCTTGACAGCATCTTCAATTGCTTTTAGTCACTGGAAACACAGGAAAGGGGAAGACAATTTCAACTGCAAGCCTCTCAATGATCTGCAAGATTCTTGGACAGAAATCCAAAATTCTTGGTCAACACTCTGCTGAAAAATAAAAAACTGACTGCAATCCTCTCCAAAATTCGGGGCAAAAATTCTTGACATCAGAGAAACCACACAAGGACAGATGAAACCTGCAGCAGGACAACAGAGTACCCAGAACCCACGGCAGCAGGCATGC
>NW_018164556.1:701842-722432 GCF_001263595.1 Phalaenopsis equestris | reverse complement strand
TAGAACCCACGGCAGCAGGAATGCACGGCTCAGAAATATCGCAAGACAATTTTTGCAACCACCAAAATCGAAAAAACATGAAAGATCTGGACAAACTTATAGAGGAAGGAATTCGAAAAGAAATGGGAAGAGAAGGATGAAATGCACAAGAACTCGGGGGAGAAAGAGAAAAGATGTGCAAGAACAATGCTCTGATGCCAAAGATATACCGCACAACGCATAAACAAAAACTAAAGTTTGAAAAATCTAGAAAAGAAGAAAAGCTAGGATCGAAAATCCTAAGAAAAGAATACGTTTACTGAAAAGAAAGATGGTTGATCGCTACTTGGACACCACTTTAGGATCTTGAATGCACTTCTTAACCCGAAAGGATACCGGGAAGGATATTACAACCAATTTAAAACTATCTATCCCCAGCCCACACAAAACAACTCCTATTTATAAAGGCTAGACTTTCTTAATTACAAGTATATCATCCTAAAGTATAGAGACACAAAAAACTAAAATAAATAAAACTAGATATATAAACTGAAATAAAACTCTAGTTCCCACATCACAAATCAACCGAATCTCTTACCAAACCTTCACCAACCTATGAAATAACAAGTACATTCCATTAAATTACAAAAATTTCAAACTAAAGTAAAATAAACCAACCAAATGAAAACTAGTGCAAATCATTGGGTGACGGGATTCCTTCAAAAAGAATAAACAACTAAATTTGGACAAAGTTGGCACAGAGTTTAGCAAAGTAAACAAATATACTTGAATAAAGTTGGCCCTGAGTTTAGCATTTGATACTCATCTAGTAAATCAAGGCAGACTTTGTGTTTTTTTTAAAGTTATCCATTAGTTATTATAAATGCTTATGCTTCACCAATGAATAAGATCTCTCTATAATCCACCTTAAACAATGGACACAATCTCATCATTCAAAATGATTTAAGGAACAAGTCGTATAGATGTATTTAATTGGGGATTGGATGTCAATTCACATTGGAGGTCAAATAAAACAGGTTAAAAATTAGATTAATTCCATAGTTTTTTTGGAATTATGAATATTGAGATGTTAGTTCTAATTATTTGCAAAACTTTATTGGCTTTATCATTATTCAATTTAATTTCTTAAGATTCATGATGAAAATTTTTTGAATTGAAGTTATTTAACGTATATTATTTTATCACCAAGTTTAAACTCTGTTTCTGTTGTTCACATACGCATAAAGTTTATTGTCAAAGTAGAAATGCACTAGGCCTCATTTTTTTATAAAGGTCAAGAGTTCTATAGGTTTTTTAGTTTGAGATCTTATGACAATCGCAAATAAGCACTTTCTAATATACCTATTGACACATGAATTATAAGCTAACTTTGTTTTATATAATATCAAATCCCACCCGAATTTGTTGCCTTTTATTTGACAACATAAAATGTCTCCAAAGTGTGCATTTAGTTTATTAGTTTGACATCTGTGTGTAGGTGTAAATAGTTAAAAATTTAAATTGTATTATCATTTTATTTCAAAGGGTTTTACTGAAATAACTTTTGAATTTTACATCCCAATAAAGAATAATTGTCTTAGGTAACTCACGCAAATTAACTAGCTTATTAAAATATAGTTTAGCTGTTTTGTGACATTGCATAAAATGATAAATCACTACAGAAATAGAATCATACTCTCGATATTTGCAGTATACCCGACACAAATTTCACTCTAGTTGTCCGCCCATAATTGATATGGAATTTTTAAAGGTATGTACAATCTTATGTTATGTTTTCCGGCTTTTGCAGATTGACAAATCCTTTGTTTTGAAATACTATGTGACACATTCCTTTTTAGGCTTATACATTAATATGTAACCTTAGTTATTGCAATGGCCTTATCCCTATCAAAATTATCAACATCAACCAGCTCTAGAAATTGATGGTCTCTCAAATATGAATTATGAATACAAAGTTATTTTTTTAAATATAAATATGCTTAGCCATGCTATTTTCGTTAAAATAAGATGATTTATTGTCTTAGAAATCTCATCAAAATCCTTGCAAATGTTGAACTCCTCTCTTATTTCATCAAAAGCAATTACTTAAACCATTATTGTGTTTATAATAACTTAAACTCTATTCATAATATTAATTTTAGCAGAATGCTCAAGTATGGAGGAATATTCTTATAAACTATCAACTCGCTTAGCATATTTATGTTTCAACTTCTTTTTTGAACTCAATTATTTCAAAGCTTAATGAATAGAATACAATACAAGCTCTTTAGGTAATAGATAATGAAAATACTGAAAAACTTGTATAACAGCAAGGTAATTTTTTATTTTCATAAAAAATACTAGGTGCATTGGATAATCTAAAATGTATCACTAACCATTCAAATAATTCATCATTCATTAGAAATACAACCACAAAAGCAACAACAAGCATTTATCCCACTAGGTGGGGTCTCCAACATAAATCTTTTTCCTCCAACATGAATCTTTTCATTTAATTATAATAAATTAATATTATTTTTTATATAACATGCCCAAGTATTTTTAGGTCTAGCTCTATCTTTCTTAATATAAGATAAATCTAAAACATCTACTCTCCTAATATGGTCATCAGATGGTCGGCGTTTAATATGACCAATCCATCTAAGGCAACTCTCTCTAATCTTATTTGTCATTGGAGCTACTCTCAATTTTTTTCACAGATATATTCGTTTCACTTTTTGTCTTAAAGTGTAAAGCCACTTATCCACCTAAGCATTCTCATCTCTGCAACACTTAATTTTGTGCTTCTCTTTTACAGGTCAACATTCCACACCATAAAGCATTGCAGGTCTCACCACTATCTTATAAAATTTTCCTTTAATAGCGGTACTTATCTATAATAGTTCTGGTGCATTCCTCCATTTCAACCATCCAATTTGAATTATACTAATAATATCCCTATCTTTATTACCATCACTTTGAACAATAGACATGAGATATCTAAAATGTTCTTTCTTTCTAATGAGTTGATTACTACTATTACAACCTCTCTATTACCTTTACTATTACTAAAATTACATTCTATGTATTCAGTTTTAAATCTACTCGAATGAAAGCTTTTCAACTCTGAAGTTATAATTCAAGTTTTTCCTGGATGCTCTTCAGTCTTATCCACAAAAAAAGATTTTTCCTGGATGCTCTTCAGTCTTATCCACAAAAAAAAATTTTATCAGCGAAAAACATACACCAAGGCACATCCTCCTGTAGATTTTCAATAAAACCATCCATAACTAAAGCAAAAATATATGGGCTCAAAGTTGATATCTGATGTAAACCAACTGAAATAAGAAAATACTTGGTAAATCCTCCTTTAGTTTGAACACAAATAATAGCTGTAGTATACATATCTTTAATGACTTGAATATAAATAATATAAACACCTTTTTTTTTCCAGAACTCTCCAAAGTACTTCTTTTGGCACTTTTTCATAAGCTTTTTCTAAATCAACAAAAATCATATATAGATCCTCACTCTCTTAATATACTTCATCAAACATCTCAATAAATTTATAGCTTCCATAGTAGACTTGCCTGACATGAATCCAAACTAATGTTGAGAAATCATTGTATCATGTCGTTACCTATGCTTAATTACTCTCTCCCATAACTTTAATTTATGACACATTAATTTAATTCATCTATGATATGGCCACTCTTGTGCATCTCTTTTATTCTTAAAAATAGGAATTAATAGACTCTTTATTCATTCATCAGACATCTTGTTTTAGTTATAAAATAATATTAATAAGTTTAGTAAGTCAATAATTTCCCATAACTCCTAAACATTTTCACACTTCTATTGAAATATCATCAAGTCCTATTTTTTTTCACATTTCATTTTCTTTAAAGCCTCCTTAACTTTTGTTTTACTAATGTACCGTTGGAAATAAAAAAATTTGTTATTATTTACGATATTAATATCACTAAAGTTGATCCTATTTTCACAATCTGGAATAAAAAAATTATCAAAATATCTCACCCACCTTATGTTGAATATCCTCATTTATGAAGCATACTTTTTATTTTCATTCTTAATACACTTGAACTAAATTTTTATTTTTTTTATCTTTTTATTTGGTTAGTTTATACATTTATTTTTCATCATATTTAGTATCTAATATATTATAAAGATATTAAAAGCAAAATTTTTAACATTACAAATTATTCTCTTATTCACTCTATGAGTCACCTTAAATTTTTCCTAACTCTTCAAACTCTTACATTTGAACTAATTTATAAAAAAATCTTTTTTTGCACATTATTATTCCATCACAACTATTTTTATTTATATGAGTTCTTTTATTCTCTAAGCACGTCTTTTATAAGTTGTTACTAATACTTGTTACTTTATCTTATATAATATTAATTTTTTCGTGGATATCTCAAATCTTAAGATCTTGAAGTTTACTCATCAAAATAATTTTATTTGTCTTTTAAACACCCTCATCTATTTCTATGATAATTTTTTTTTTTAAGTTTTTACATATGTAGTACTCCAAACATAGGTGTTTACCCATTTCAGACACAACTTAAATTTTACATATTTCACACCCTTAAACAGCGACTAACGCCCTCGTCTAGCTTCTGTCAAGCAGATTGTACGGGAGGATTATTCCTTCAGAAAAATTTACCACCTCATCTGACTTATCCTAAAGTTTCTTTTAAGATCTTTCCATCCTTGGCAGCTTGTCAAACGAAGTTTGTAGGCCCTTTCTTTCAGCAAAGATGGTTAGCTTTCATCTGCAGCGAGGGGGACGACCTTCTTTTCTAGCAAGGTGTGGTTCTTCTTTTCCGGCGTTTGTGATTTCGTAGACAACTTTCTTGTTCAGTACTGTTGAAGGTCACTTCTCCTGTGGCTTCACTGGTGGCTACAGGCTTCTGAAATGTGAGCTGGAGATTACGAGCGGCAAGAAAACCAAAAAATAATAGATGGAGAAGGAGAATTTGTGTGCAGAAGAATGGAGTTCCCATGCCTAGAAAGATTTTCTATGCTTTGTTGAAAGGGTGCGGAAACAAAGAAGAGATCTAGGCTAAAGGTGTCTTTTTAAGGGTGTTAAATATTTATAATTTAAGTTTTGTTTGTGAAATGGGTAAATAGCTATGTTTGGAGTGCTACATATATAAAAACTCCTCTTTATTTTTCAATCCTTCATCTTAAAATTCAAAATTAATGATTGATGTGGGTTTTTAAATTTTCACTTGGAATGATCTTATAATCTCGACGATCTTTTTTTTTTCATAAAAACAATCAATGTGTTTTATTAGATCTATTCTTAGAATTTTCACTTGGAATGATCTTATAATCTCGACGATATTTTTTTTTTCATAAAAACAATCAATGCGTTTTATTAGATCTATTCTTAGAAGTGATAATATGCTCATCTCTTTTTTTAAATAAAATATTAGCAATAACAAAATCACAAGCTAAAACAAAATCTAACATGATTTTTTTTTTCACAAAAAATAATCAATTTATGTTTATTTGATCTATTTTTATAAGTGATAATATGTTCATCTTTTTTCTCAAATGTAATATCAACAATAACAAAATAATAAGCTAAAATAAAATTTAATATGACTACCTTTTTCAGTAGTCACTCTAAAATCATAGTCACTGTGAATTTTTTCTAACATGTCCATTTAAATCTCATTCAATAAAAATTCTTTCTTCAAGAGGTATCATTTGTATTAATTCTATGTCATTTCAAAAATTTTCTTTTGAATATATATTCAAAACTACCTCGGGTAAGAATCTTAATAGCTAATCTAAAATATATCACGAAATATTCAAATATTTCATATTTTTTATTAAAGGCAAATCTTGATATATCATCTTCCTTCATTTAATCTAATGATAATAACTTCTCTTATTAATCTTAAGAAAATATCATGACATCATTCATCATATGTAGTATAACATTCAAATGAGATATAGGAGATCATTTATTCGATATTCGTACTTCCAACACCTTATTAAGTAACTCATCAATTTATCTCTTAAATGTAGCATGTTCTATTAGATTCATCCTATATCATGGCAAAATATTTTAATGATGATACGAGAATTAAATCACAAAGATGCTATATATCTTTTAATTGTGATGATTCATTAGAAATCTGTATTGGACAAATATATTTAAAATCAACCAATACTTGGTAGTATAATCCAGTAAAATTCTAACTTCGATGCGACATTATTTAACTCAACAACTATTAAGGCATAGATTACAACTTCATCCCAACTCTTTTTTCTCAAGTGCGTGTTTATGTAGGATATTTAAAATCTTTTTCACTTCATTGGGAACACTAGATTCTTCTATAGATTCGAATTTACTCTTCGGCTTTTATGCATCAAAGCTAGTCTTCTCCATATTAGACTTACCAAAAAAATGAGTAGCATCTAAATTGTATAATTATGATCCATCCAAACTAAAATCAGTAACATCCATGGGAAGCACATTACACAAATTTTATCAGTATATGTAGCTATGTACTTGTAAAAAATAATTTTATCTACCAATATTACTTTGTACGATAGTGGATGTGATTCAAGTTTCAAATTCATGCAGCCTTGGATAACTTTGGATATAACATCCATGTAACTCTTACTATCAATTATGAGTATACAAATTTACTTATTTTTTTATATAGATTTGAAAAATTGCCATCCTTTTTCCAATTAGATTCAATTATAAAGGGAGCTATGCAACTTATGACATTTAAAGAATTATCAACTAAAACAGTCTCATAATAATTATTTTTTTCAGTAACCTCTGCATCATAAGAATCAATGATTCTATATTCTTTGTCCTGTATATTTATGTGCCAATTCCAGCTAGGATGCTCATTGGCGTAATGACCAATTTGATGGCACTTAAAAGCATACATTGGTTGGAATCTTTCAAACGAAGAAGCAAATGATTTCTCTTGCTACCCTTGTTAAATGTAGTGCTATTACCTTCAGATGTAGTAGCTATAATAGTTTGAGCTTTTGATTGTTTTGACAAAATGATGCATTGCCTGAATATTTACTAACTCTATGAAGCACATGAAATTTATACTCAAAATTTATTATAAGCTGAACAGCATGCTCAAATGATGGAATGTGGTGAGATGTCATTTCTTGCTAAATATCAGGTCTTGAGTCATACATAAATCTAAAGGGTGGTTCCAGGATCTCATTAATGATAGAATGTGCCATAATAATTCTTAAAATTTATTGCGTTAAGTGGTATTAATTTTGGTCTCCATTGTTAATGATTTATGTTCATCAATCATCATGATATGGAAAATGTAAGTACCATCTTATTTTTCTTAATTCTAACCTAGGTGGTAGCAGGCTCCCTTCTCTCTCTCTCTCTCTCTGTCTCTGTATATGTAGTCTTTCCATGCTCATTCAATTATTATTTTTTTCTTGAAGCTCATGGGACGCTCACTAGAGTTTGGTTTTGTTATTTAGAAAAAAAACTTGACTAAATCCAACACTCAATCAGTGAAAGCATAGGGTCAATTTTTAACGTAGTCATCATCAATATGGTAATTTTTATTTAGATGATGACATGAACATCATTGTTAAACACCTCAAATTATCAATTTTGAAAAATTTTAATGTTCCACAAGCATTGACATTCAATTGAACGGGTTCATTATTATGATTGGAATCCACTCCAGGTTGATGTGCATGAGTTTGATTAACTTCCAAATTATCAATTTTACAGCACGACAATGACAACAAGACTTTATCCTGCTTAGTGGGCTAGGCTACATGAATGTTTTTTCTTCATTGAATTCTATTGAGTGTCATATTTTAAATTTTTTCTAATAAATTAATATCATTTTTTATACAATATGCTCAAGTCTTTTTAGGTCTTCCTCTGCCTTTCTTAACCTAAGTCAAATCTAAAACATCTACTTTGCTAAGCAGATCATTAGATAGTCGACATTTAATGTGACCAAACCATCAATTTTAGCTTGAACCAAATTAATTTTGTTACATATTTAATTTTGCTTATTAGCTTGAACCAAATTAATTTTGGTACATATTTAATTTTGCTTATTTAGGAACATATTCAATTGTCATGCTTAAGTGTGTGAAATCTCATCTAGTTCATGATTTGTTAAGCTGTTTTGATTATCAGCCCTGTTTATGAGTGATATGATTTAGTATTTCATAATGCAGTTTAGTATGATGCTATATATGTAAATCATGCAAGGGAACTCTCCTATTCATAGATCATGAGTACTAATTGAACCAACAAACTTTCTTTAAACACAAGTAATAAATATAAGAATTAAAACTTGGACAATAATGTAATAATTGAATACATTCAAAGAAACTAATAATTAAAATTTTTCCATGTAAAATTAGCACGCAATTATAATTTAACTCCAACTGAGTCCAATTTTTAGCAAAATGCACTTGCGAGCCAATAATAAAATGTGTGAAATAATTGAGAGAAAAATTTATCACAATAAGAAATTGGTGTTTCATATTTGTAAAAAGAAATAATTTTCCTCGAATATGGTAGGAGCACTTGTACAAGCGCACTCGCAGGAGTCACTTTTCAACGGCACACACATGATTGAAACTTGGGCAAAATTTGTATTCAATCAAAATTACTAAATTACTTGCCTAACAATATCTTTTTATAAAGTTATCATTCCTTTGTTAGTAGATATAATTGATATAAAATCAGGCCTATCTGTTACACACAACCATAGGTTCATACTCATCCTATAGGAAATTGTATTGTGATTGAAGGGAAAGAACATTTGCAAATGAATTGTGATGATCTAAGAAATTACTCATCTATACAAAATAAGGAATTTAAATAGCCCAACAATGTATTTTTTTCATTCTTTCTTTTTTGTCCCCCATAATTAATGGAAGTCTTCAACAAATCTCGCAGTCCGCTCATAACAGCATTGTTGGAATATCGAATAGTTGTATCAATATTCTTTATATTGCCTATTTGATGTTGCATGATTGGAAAATAAGTTCAAACTGTAAATTGCCTAAAATAATCTACATTTATAACACCTTGTTATTAAAAAACTATACATGAAAAGGAGTATTTTACTTTTAAAATGCTAGTGATAATAGTATTTTTGATGTGATGTCAATGATTTGAGTGTTCTGTAAGTAAATATGGAAGTTTAGGTTTTAGATATGTAAATATATTAGAATTGTGTGGTATATATGTAAATGCCCCTATGCATTTTTATTAGCCAATATTAGCATTGAATGGCTAAAATTTTGATTTTTCATCGAATTAAATTACCAGAGTCCATAATCGCATCATCACTACATTGAATTAACAATTCTCCTCCATCCACCACCATACCATGAAGGATACAGTGTTGGCACATCCAATACCAAGAAATTCCACAATAATGAGTATGGGAAGAATTAAAAACTTTTTAAATGCATTGAAATAAAAGCAGCACTACTACATTACTCTTCTACCTTTCTCTCCTTCCACCCTACCACCTTAACTCTTCGCTTGTCTATAGCATGGTTTTTCTTTATTGTTTTTTTTTTGAAAGAGGTTTTTCTTCATTGTTGATCAGTATGTATTGTCAAGACAAATATGATAATACTTCCATGTCTTTCCTCCTTAAATGAATGTTTTGCATAATTTTTTTGTTTTAATTCATGGTCAATAACATTATACAGATCCGCTAAGCAGCATTTACCACCCAATTCCTATGTAATCACATATCAAACACCTAAATGTTACTTTTTACATTTACACCACCCAAATCTTTTATATCACATAGAAAATACCATCTTTTTAACTTTTAAAAAATGAAATAAAAATGGAAGTTTAGGTATTAGATATGTAAATACATAAGAATTGAGTGGTATGCATGTAAATTTTCCAACATAAAAACTTCTTTATTGTTTCCTTGACAGCTGAGCGTGAAGCTGTCAATGCAGCAGAAAGAGCTGAAAAGAAGCAGCTATTAAGAGAAAAGGTGATTTTTTTTTTCTGAACTGCCTGATTAAATGAAATCTGAAATACTTGCAAGCCTTAATCTCCATGATCTATTTTAACAAGTTTTGTGTCTTAAATCTTATAGAAGCGCCGAGAAGAAATGGAAAGGCTTGAAAAGGAGAGGCAGACAGAACTGAGGAGCTACAAAGGACTCATGGTTTCTGAGAAGATGACTTCCAACAAGCAAATTGCATCCACCAATAAATCCCTGCAAGAGCTTGAAGAAGACTTCATGTAGCTTCACCAAACTTAAGCATCAAATTTACAGCAGGGATGGGATTTCAGTCGATCGCGCATGAGCTTCAACTGATTACTCAAAAAAAAAAAAAAAAAAAAAAAAAAAAATCCAATTTGTGAGTTTCTGTTGATATGCCCTGAAGTTTGAATTGTGTTGTGAAACAATCAATGGAATGAAAGAAATGGAGCTATCAACCCATAAGATTATATTGTTACTTGGCATTGGCTAGTTGTGCTTGTTATTGTAAAACTTACATTATTCTTGGAGAATTATTGTGTTTAAGACTTGAGAGTTGTATAACTCAATATGTGATGTTTTGCTTTAAGAAAATAAATGTTAATCAGATAGTTGGCAATGAGATTAAGCGTTTCTGTGGCAATGAGATTAAGCGTTTCTGTGATAGTAGTGAGATAGGGGCCTTTGGCCATTAAAATTTTTTTGTTTACATATATGCTACAGTTAATAATTATATGCACGCTTTAACACAAAAAAAAAAATTGATTTTTATTTGTGTTCTAATATCATAAAAACATTTAAGATATATTCATTCAAATGTGTGTTTTTTAAATTAGTATTAGTGATATTTTTATTATAATGCTAAAGATTTAAATACTATGCATATATAAATATTAAAATTTAGGTGTGTGATGTGTATGATGATCAACAAACATAATATGGTTGGGCCTGCCTCATTTAATCTATTGTTATAGTTTTTAGCCATTTGTGTATCCTTCACTCCCTCTCTCCCCTCTCCCTCTCCCTTTAATGCAGATTGCAGACTTCATTAAACCATTCAAGTACCACCAGACTTAAGGCGACATTTCACCCCCCGAGGATTCGAACTCGTGACCTGAGACGTGACCTGAGAGAACTTACGATCTTCAGAGAGTTTGCTCTACCAACAAACCACAAATATATATATATATATATATAGTATGTTGCAATGATGGACAAAACTTAATTCAAATCTTCAAGATTCTAAGCTCCATTTTGAATCAAGTTTTTCTCAAAATGTTGGATTTTTTTTCTTTCTTTTCTTGTTAATAAGCATGAAGGAGAAAAGTCACATCCATCCAATCCATCTAATTTATACTTTTGTTAAAATTATATATTAAAGGATTTAATATATAATATTACATTTTAATCATCAATTAGTATTGAAGAGTTAATTTGAAACTAACTTTTAACTTCTAGTTATTATAAGATTCTAATACATTTTAAATTTACCTTTAAACATTCAATGGATGAAGAAAGAACTTGCCTATCAAATTTAAGGGCAAATATATGTTGAGTGCACAATTTCAATATGAGCATTTTTATTTATAAAATTTATCTAATATAACATAAATATTAATTTAATTACTAATATATGTGTAGATATTATAATTTAAAAATTATTAGATATTATAATATTAACCAAAACTTTATTTATTATTAATTAAAAAATACATTAATGATTTAATTTTATACCCATAAATAAGACTAAAAAATTAATAATCGCTCAAAATGTTAATTGATATAGCCTATGAAAAAACTTGGCTCAACATAAAATTTGATTCATTTACTTTGAATAATTTTTAAGCTTAAGTTGGATTTGCAATTTGATTCATTTGAGGTTGAATTATTGAGACCATAAGAAATAATCCTTTAAAAAAAAAAAGTATTGAATATTACTTTTTAAAAGAAATTATTATATAACACATCATCTTTTTGAAAAATTTGTCATCTTATGCATTGCATAAGAATATATAGTTACAAAATATTATTAAATCATAATGAAAAAAAAAGGTTTCCTTTAAATCTCTAAAATAATAAGTGAGGATGATTTTAAAGTTAAGGCCTTTTTTTAAAAAAAATTATTCTTTTAGAAAGATTTTTAATTTAATTTATCATGAAAAGAAATAAAAAATGATTTTTTCAACTTTATTATATTTTTATACATATTTATGTCTATACACACTTTGATAGTTAAATGTCACGAAAAAAAATGGAAATGAATGGACACTTTGTAAAGTATTATATTTTAAATATTTTATGATTTTCATAAATGATGCTAATGAAAGTTAAATAATTTTTTTTTCAATTAAAATTACAAATCAAAACACACCCAACAATTTTTTAATGAATGATTAATTTCCATACTTGAATGTAAAATTAGTTAAAAATGATGAAATTAAAAAACACAAGCTATTCCAATTTAATATAATAATATCTATGTTATTGCCGTGTAAAACAAGATATAAAAAGCATAAAAAATTTATTTGTGAGAAAGTAGTACTATGAATTTAAGCACATGCAAAATGATTTTCCCCACATAACATAACAACATAAATTATTATGATAGCTCATGAATTTATTCCAAGAATTAATTAAATGTGTAAGAAAAATAAATTAAGCTATGGAGCTTGAGCTAATGATATGTTTATGTGGTTGGCCAGATGCAAGCCTTACGTCTATTCTTGGCCAAAATAAACTATTATTTCCGCTAATTAGAGTTTTTTTTGCAAACATTCTCTGTAACACGAGAAAATAAACATAGAAATTTTTTGGTTAATGCAACTTGATATTCTCTCTTACATTTAGAAAAACACAACTCTAATCTCCTAACTTTTAAGAGGCTTAGATACCCACTTTATAAAGTAAAATAAATTTTTTATCTAAAGTACTTACAAATTTTGATTGAAAATGAAGAAAAAAATCAACAAAAAAAATAATTATTTAAAAAATATACACTTAAATTAATGTGCATGAACCTATAGATTGAAATGTTAGATATTATCATTATATGAAATTTTGAAAATATTATATTTAAAGAATGGATATTAAGAAAATAAACCCTTGAAATTTTTTTTGAAATGATCTTACAAGTATGCTATGATATTTTATAAATTTATTAGCATTTTTTTTGGGCTTTAGTTGTGCATTTGTAGCCCAAAATAGCTTCATAATTTATCTATTTAAATGCAAGAAAGATTCTCTAAATATCTTCTTAACTTAGCATTGGCTTTTCTCAATTCAAACAGGGGCCAAAAAAAGTGAATACACATTACAAAAGATTCTAATTAATTCAAAGGTAAAATACTTTAAAAAATATTCATGTATATATATATGTATGTATGTATGTATAGATATATGTATGTATGTATGTATGTATGTATGTATGTATAAATGTATAGGAAATTTTACGAGATCTTGATAAAAAATGCACTGATAAAAAATGCAGGGGTGACAATCTAGTTATCAAATTAGATATCAAGAAGACCTTTGATACAGTTAGCTGGGATTTTATCATCAGCGTTTTGAAGGCCTGAGGTTTCAATTCCAGTTTATTAAAAGATGGTTGGCTAACAATCATTACTCTGTGCTGGTTAATGATAATTCTTATGATTTCTTCACTGCTTGCAGAGGCAATAAATAGAGGGACCCTCTCTCTCCATTGATACAGTTAGCTGGGATTTTATCATCAGCGTTTTGAAGGCCTGAGGTTTCAATTCCAGTTTATTAAAAGATGGTTGGCTAACAATCATTACTCTGTGCTGGTTAATGATAATTCTTATGGTTTCTTCACTGCTTGCAGAGGCAATAAACAGGGGGACCCTCTCTCTCCTATTATTTTCATTTTAGCCTTTGATTATTTATCTAGAATGCTCAATCATTTTCAACTGATCCACCCTCATACATAGTTTTCTCATAAGACCAAAATGGTGGTTTCTCACCTTGCTTACACAGATGATGTTATTATTTTTGCTAATGCCTCTAAACTTGCCTTAAAACAATTAATGAGGCTCTTAAATGATTTCCAGAATTGTTCTGGACTAGTTTTTAATTGTGACAAATGTCAGATGTATTTTGGCAAACAGGTTAAGCAGCAACTTATTCATTGGGGGGTTTCTTATACAGGTTATCACTATGCCTCTCTCCCTCTTAAATACCTTGGGGTTAATTTGATTAGGGGAAGGAGGAAACATATTCTTTTGGATGATGTTATTGATAAAATCAAGTGTAAAATTAACGATTAGAGAAATGTTTTCCTTTCTACTGGGGGCAGGATAACATTGCTATCTAGTGTGCTTCAAATTATTCCTTTATATGATTTGCAGGTGTTTAATCCAAAGAAAAGTGTATTAATGTCATGGAGAGGCTTTTCAATAAATTCCTTTGGGTGAGGAATGGTGCTAAGAAGATTTGGGGATCTTGGCAAAGGTTGCGTAAGCCTAAAAATGCTGGCGATTTTGGTTTTAAAGCCTTGAAACATACGGTAGAAATAAGCTTTTGCAAACTCTGGTTTAAATTTAGAATGGGCTCATCTCTATGGGCCACTTTTATGCATCAGAAATACTGTGATTTTTCTTACCCCTCCCAGGTTTTGTGGAAGGTTGGGAATTCTCGGATCTGGAAAGCTGTTGTTAATGCTAGGTCTATTGCTAGTGATTTCATGTTTTTGGACATTGGTGACGGTAATATCTCTTTCTGGAATGATAATTGGGGATTGCCTTCTCTCTCTAAATATTCTCATCCTCCTCATACTAATAACTTACTTGTCTTCCTAAGTATTTATTTGTGGCAATGGAAGGCTTTTGATGATAAGGGGGGAGGGTTTGCCCTTTTTTTGTTGGTCCTTTGATTTATTTGGACCCCAAGAAACAGGGCACAAAATTTTAACTCCCTCTATCTCCTTTTTCCTCTGGTGATTTTTCTCTTCTTTACTGCCTCTTGATGATTACACCAAGGATCTCAAGGTCTGTACCAATGATTTTTCAAACTTCAAGCCCCCCCGTTTAATCAGGTGGGTTCCCCCTTCTTCCGAATGGGTTAAGGTGAATGTGGATCGCAGTTGGAACCATTTATTTGTTGCGGTTGGGTGCATTTTTAGAAAGTCTGAGGGTAAGTGTATGTGTTATTTTTCTTCTCCTGTTGCTACTGACAACCCCTTAGCCACGAAATGCTGGGGGGGTTTCTTGCATTAAAGTTGGCAATTACTTTCAATTTTCATACGATTGAGGTGGAAACTGATTCGAAAATGCTCTATGATATACTGTTGGGTATCTCTCCTCCTCTCTGAGATATTATATGCATTCTTAAACGTATTTCTGCTTTAATTTCTAAAAGACATATGAAAGTGGGTTGGAGTTTCATCCATAGGGAGGGCAACTCCCTTGCCGATTGGTTAGCCAGGCAAGCAGGGGATGCATGCTCTGTAGGTTTATCTCCCCCTGCTCCCCTCAGACGTCTCCTTACTGGGGATAACCTGGATTTGCCTTATGTTAGATTTTAGAAACTACTTGCTGCTCGGCTCTTTGGCTGGGTGCTCCCGTATCTTTACTATGGTTTGGTTTTACACCCTCCCTCTTGTGGTTTCTTTATTTTGCTGGCAGGTTTCAGATTACACCCCTTTCTGGCTTTGTGTCTCTAGCTCTCCTGATCTCTTGGTTTACACTTGTCTGGTGTTGTTTGGCTACTCTGCTCAGTCGATCAATATCCCAGTTTGCACTGCTATTTGTTGGAGTGCTTCCAGTGGATTAGGAGTTTCCTGCTGCCTCTTTTTTTTCCTTGGATTCTCTTTTGTTTCTTTTCCTGTTATTTCTACTACACGGGCACATGTACACTAATTTTGAGTTTTTGGTTTTTTGGCTTGAGTATACTTGTAAGTTTGGAGTTTTCATTTCATGTGAGTTGTAATGTGGAGGAGGAACCTCTAGGGATGTGCTAAAAGTATTTTTTGGCTGTTTTAGATGAGGAGGATCCTCCTCCCCTCCAACTTTTGTACCTGTTTCTTAATTTTAACACGTAGGGAGCCTCTGATGCTCTTTCCCCCTATATATATATATATATATATATATATATATAGTTATTAATGCCTCAAAATTTCTAATAAAAACATTTACTAATTATATGATGTAAATTTAGATTTTAAAATTTAAATGAAATATTTCCTTTATTTATGACATGTTTTAGATACATATGTTAATAATTTTGATTAATTTTATTAATATAATAGTTATATACTATTTCAATTAATTAGTACTACATCTTATTCAATTTTTTTTTGCAAACTCATATAACATAGTAAAATAATGGAAACAGTTAAAGTATTATAAAGCATTATAAGATTAATTGACTTCATTATGTTCAATTTTTTTTTGCAAACTCATATAACATAGTAATGGAAACAGTTAAAGTACTATAAAGCATTATAAGATTAATTGACTTCATTATGGTAATATAAATAATATTATTATTTTATAGAACTGTTATCTTGCACTCCTTACTCACAATTTAGAAGATTTAGTTAGACAAAATATTCTTACTTTTACAAATAAAATAGTATTACAATTTAGATGATGAAGTAGTAAGCCATAGTCATCCTAAAATGAGTTACCAACTCCAACCAAAAAAATGATAATATTGATTACATGTCTATGTTCTTATGTTAAGAAAAAATATTATCACCACATAGAACAAAACAATTCAACTTCAATTAAAATTTGGCTTTAACTTTTAAAATAATTGTTAGTTGTTGACCTAAAATCATGCATGAATTAAATTAAATTGTGTGGTAGGGTTTAAGATTTTTGTTCGAAAGCTTGAAAAAGTCTTTGATGATTTGTTTGATATCATCTAAATTTTCATACATAAATTACGTGTGAAGTATTTATGTATCGAACTAGTTCTATGAAAGCTTGAAAAAAGAGAGTTGATTTTGTGTAACTTTGTTTGTTTTTGCAGTGGTTTTGTTGCTATATGATCTGATGTATAAAAGCATAACATGCATAAAAGCAAAAGATAATTTTAAGTATTTATGTGAAAGAGTTGAAAAACATTGACGACTAAGATAAGATAAAAAGTTAATGATAAATAAATCATAATATACAATTCCTATTAAGAAATTCAGAGTATAATCTTAATGAATTGATGATATCATTTTTAGGAGCTACTAACGTGTGTAACTTTCTAATAGTTCTATTATCATTGTTTTGTTATCATTTATATTTTTTCTTTTAATTATCTTGGGAGATTAGTTGCTTTTGTTACTCTCTCTTCATCTGGCCTAGTGAGTGCCCTTATATTATACGCAATGATTGTCAAATTTTATTAATAGGTTGGATCATCTCCTATCTTTCATGAATGTAGGCATATTTAAATCAAATCACATAAATTATTGTATTCTTTTCTTTTGGAGATTAATCTATTTTACAGTTATTTTAATGTAAAAAACAAGAATACAAAAAATGAATTGTTATGCTTTAAAAGGAAAAATATAGTATGCAAATAATAACCATAACGATAAGTTAGTAGATGTGGTGTAGTTGTGAAATAGTTTAGTTTTGATATTAGTGATGCAGTTTTGTTGACTAATGGAGATAAAATTTTTTATATATGTAAATCATTAGATATAAACAATGAACTTTAGATAGAGCATAATTAAGTTTAAATATAAACATTTAATAAACTCTAGATAGAGCATGATTAAATTTCACAGATAAGTTTATATATGAAAATTGTTAGATAAAAACAATGGACTTTAGATAGAGCATAAGTAAGTTTCACAGAGAAATTTACAAAAGTAAATTGTTAGATAAGAAGATTCTCAATCATTTTCAAACAAAATTATGATCATGAAGTGCACTTCTACTTGAATTAAGTTGAACAACCATAAGGCAAATAGTTTATTGTTTTAACTTAAATCCTTAGCAACTTCAAAAAGAAGCCTGAAAATAATTCTCTCAGAAACTTCAAAGACAACTATGTCTGTTTCCTCCACACAAATCCAATTATCCCATATTACATTCAACAATGTTTCTTTGCAATAAAGGTCCTTCTCCAACATACAATCAATACAATCTTCATAACATGCATCATTAAACTCGCTATAACTTTTTAGTTTCTTTATCCCATTATTGTCCTCCTCCAACAAGCGTTTGAAAGATCCATACGATGCTTGATTTGCCGCTCTTTCTCGTATCATTTGATGAGTTGCAAGATCGTTCTCGTGATTTTTTCGGACCATTCTACCCTTCACGGATTTGTGGAGCAGCTGGTCATAGAAAACTCCATCTTCTTCGAAGAATGTTGTTTGATAGAATGCATGCTTTATAGCAATGGTGGGGGGTTTATAGTAAGATTTTCTAATGGATTCTTCAAACATCTCTAAACCTCTTCCATCTTTGTAATTTCTTGGCATAACTTCACATATTACCTCGTGGTTTTTTCTGATCTCATCTGTGATAAAAAAAGAATTGTAAGTTTCAAAGCAAGTTTCAGAGTAGAAAAATTCTTACGCAGACTTCTCAGCTCCTACATATAAAGCCATAATTTGAATCAATTTTGGGCTTGGATCTAGTTGGACTCAAGCCAATGAGCCGAGTAACTAGCTAGGCCCGGCTAGTTGAACCTTAACCAAATCAATTTATTTATGCTTGTATGAATGTTTTTATGAATCAAATGTATGTTGGATCAAGAATTTGTTTATAAAGATTGAATTTTGATTGAAAAGGAACCAACTTTATGTCAAAATCAGATTGAGTCAGCTAATAGCCGGGGCTAGCACAGCTCAAGATTGGATTAGTCGATGCCCTGCCTGCATGGATAAACCAAAGAAGTAATCCAGTTGGATTTTAATTTGAATAAGTAATAAGTAAATCACCTTATAGGCTACCTTTCTTAAAAGGCTTCGCGGGTTCCTTCAGCACCTGCTTGAGGAGGCTATCAGCAGCTAACATACTCTTGCTTCTAGAAATTGCACGGCTTTCAGTTAGAGTGCCGTTAAAGTTTCCTTCTGATTTTTTATCTTCAGGCTGCAAAAAAGATGAGTTTTTGTAAGCAACTTACTGAATTTCATCATGGCGGGCTTCATTATAAATTTAAAAAAGAACAAAAAAACAGAACTTTACCTTACTTGACTTCCTAATTGGTTTTCCTGCAGAAATCTTCTCAGACTTCACATGACTAATAGAATTAGATGGTGCAGACTTCATTAAAAACTTATGCTTCATATTTTGTTCCCTAGTTTTATTTGTCTGAGAAGTAAACCTTGTTGTGGCTTGTAATGTTTCAGCCTCTTTGGGATTCATGTTCTTAGTTTCTCTTTCGGCTTTCAACTGCTTCTTCTGCATCTGTTTCTTTCCATTAATTTCAATTTTCTCTAAATCACCCATCATTTTCCTTTCCTTCAAAACAAGATCCCTCTTCAGCTGCTTCTGAGCAGCAGCTGCAGCTATTTTAAGCTTCTGTGGTGGTTCTATTTCCTCCTCCTCAATGCTGACCACTTCACTTTGTTCCAAATTTTCGTGGAACTCACAATCAGTATCAGAAACTCTCTCTTCAAAAATCAAATCCGACGTTTCTGAAATTAGATTTTCCTCTTCAGTGTTTCTAAAAAGCAAATTTAGAGGTCTGATTATCACAATCGGAGGGGAGCCATCTTTCTCACTAAAAATTGCTTCTTTTTTCATATCTGATTTTGTTATAGAGCTTACAGATTGTTCACTCTTCAGAAAACCTGTAGATCTCATGGTTTCAATAATCTCATCCAAACTTTTGTTCTTCTCCACATGACTTCTACTTCTCTTAAGCTCCTTCTCCTCTTTCCCAGCCTCAATTAAAGGAAAATCTTCCAAACCCATAAGCCTTGCAATCAAATTTGGAGTTTTCATCTTCTTTCCCAGCGCAGAAAACTCAACTTCACTTTTCCATAAAATTGAATTTTTGGTTGAAGAAACCTTCTCATAATCGAATTTATTAAACTTGTCTCTGATCACCTGCTTCATTTCCTGCGTGTGATTGGTCGAGGAACTGTCAGCGGAGGGTGTCCGTTCGTGCAATCTTTTTTGTCTGATGAAATCAATGGAGTTTTCTTCTGCAATTTCCTCTCTTTCACCTTGCCTTGTTCTCTTCGTTGAGATTCTGCCTGTTGCTTTTTGAAGATTCGAAAGCATTAACAGTGATTCCTGGAACTCCATTGCTCCTCTTAGAAGATCATCAAAAATGTAATTTTTCTGCCCTTTGAAACTCGAAGATTTGGACCAATTATCAATCTTTTTTTTGAGCTCATGAGCTCCTTTGGAGACTCTCAGGAACTGTAAATCACTTCTTTCTCCTAAGTTCATGGCTTTTCCTTAATATCAGCTTCTTCTGAAAAAAATTAAAAGAACTCCTTTTTTTTAATTTTCTCTTAAATCTCTGAAGATAACATGGTTTTATTTCAAAATTTCCTCCAAAGTTCCAAAGAAGAGCAAAATATCTTCTCTGATACGTGGAAAAAAGATGATCTTTTTTAAACAAAAAAAAAAAAGAATTTTAGCTTAAAAGTAAAAACT
>NW_018164556.1:700918-701742 GCF_001263595.1 Phalaenopsis equestris | reverse complement strand
CTCTTAAATATGCTGACTTCAAGCAATTAAATGAGTCTGCAATGATTCAGGGTCCGTTTGAGGCGGCTTATTTGGTGCGGTGACATTTTGAAAACACACCTGGTCTGTTTGGGCAAACTGTGTTTTGACAGCTTATGCGTTTTTAAAAAGCTGAAAAGAGCGTTTTCACACCGCACATGTCTAGGTGTGGTGGCCGCTTTCTGACTGCGGTCTGACTTTAAAAATAAAAATAAAAATTTGTAATAGCTACCGCACATAGATTATCAGCAGATTAATTTCGATTAATTTTAATCAGTTTATCAGTGGATTATTCAATAAGCCGCACCTGCCCCCAAAGAGACCCTCATTCTATATTGATAAGGGCATTTACAAACATACCATCCAAGTCCTATGTATTTACATATCTAACACCTAAACTTCTATATTTACATTTCTCCCAACCAAATTCTTCATATCCATCAAAAATAAAACAAATATAACTTTTAAAAAGCGAAATACATATTTCATGAATACGTAAGATGACATATACGTAAAAATTGAATGTTTAGGTGTCAGATATGTAAATACGTAAAAGTTGAGTGATATGTTTGTATATCTATCTTCCTACTATTTTAACATAAGCAATTGTAAACATAAAGATAATTTGTTAGAGCGTCGGCCATTTTCGTAATTATATTTAATTTAGTGAGGTCTACTTTGGGAATCTCTTCCCATGTTCCAATTGTCATTCCTATGGGAACGACGAATGCATCTTACATTTTTGGTAATTAAAATAGGGGCATTTACATACATACCACCCAAACTAAACGTGTATATATATATAT
>NW_018164556.1:698741-700665 GCF_001263595.1 Phalaenopsis equestris | reverse complement strand
TATAAAAAATTTAAAAAAAAAATATTAAAACCCGCTGTTAAAAGCCTTTGTAACGCCAATAATTACAACGATTTAAAAGCCGCTACAATGAAAATAACAGAGTTTTTATTGTTGTGATTGCATGTATAAAGTGATGCAAAAACTTTTTTTTAATAGTGATTATATTATTTATTTAAGCAAATTTATGCCGCGTAACCCCCGGTCTGTTGGTTGGCATCCACGGTATAAAACCCCATAGTTCGGGGGTTTGAATCCTCTCTGGTACAGTTGACTTTAAAGAGATGATATTCGAATTGTTAGACACATTCGGGGTTGCTGAAGGCTCGTATAATAGCCTCCAGTCATTTCTTTTTTAAGAAAAAAAAAGCAAATATCAATTTTTTTAAAAATAGTTTGTAACAAATTACACTTTATTATAAATTAAGGTTGAAAAGATCCTCTTTTGATCACCCCACTGTTAAAAGCCTTTGTAATGCTAATAATTGCAACGATTTAAAAGCCGCTGCAATGAAAATAACAGTTTTTATTGTTGTGATTGCATATAAAGTGCTGCAAAAACTCTTTTTTAATAGTGATTATAATAGTTATTTAAGAAAATTTATGCCGTGTACCTCGATTTGTTGGTTGATATACACGGTATAAGACACTTTAGGTCAGGAGTCCAAATCCCCTTTGGAGGTGGTACTCGAATTGTTAGGCACATTCGGGGTGGCTGGAGGCTTGTATAATAGCCTCCAGTCATTCCTTTTTTAAGAAAAAAAAAAGCAAATATAATTTTTTTAGAAATAGTTTGTAACAAATTACACTTTATTGGAAATTAAGGTTGAAAAGATCCTCTTTTGATCACCCCACTATTTACAAATTTTATGTTTTATTTATTTATTTATTTGCAAAAAATAATTGTTAGGTAGAACACTTATTGGATTTGCAACATTTTTGTTCATATTTCCTCCTCTTTCATATGGTTGAAGGAATGGGGTGCCAAATGTCGATCATTATAAGTTTCATCTATTCATAAGAGTATAAGAAAATTGACCTTTTTGCAGTTTAAAAGTTATCCTAAAATAAATAATTTTTTCTGATATTTTCTAGTTCCATGTGGGACCTTATAACATGAAAAATATGTTTTCATGCATGAGCTTAAAACACCAAATTGTTGTATATGCAAATATGAAAGTTTGGAGGTGAGATATGTAAATACACAAGAATTGTGTGGTTTGTATGTAAATTTCCCTAATAAATTTTATTTAAAGTAAAGATTAGAAACTTTAAATAGTGATATGGCTGAAGAGTCGACTCTAAAGCCAACACAATATTCTATTCTAAATTTGACGCAAAAAATATGCCTAATATAGATCAATTGAAGATGCCGGAGAGGGAGTTGACTTGATTTAATCACCAAAAAAATATATCTAATCCAATCCTAACATTATTTTAGACTATTCAATCAACATCATTATATATATATATATATATATATAACAAATTGTGATATATTAAAGATAAAGATACATATAAGTTTGTATGAGTGGGCCTGAACACCCAACCCACACGGTACAATACACACAAAAAAAATGTAAAAGATGAGTACATTTAGAAATATAAAGAAACCCAAAAACCACCCGGGCGCTGAAAAAGTGTGGGTCATCCCAATCTAGTATTGTCTCTGGCTCTAGTTCTCGGTAGTGATCCAGCTAGCAGATTGGTAAGGTGTTGACCATTACCCGTAGTAACCAAAGTATCATCCATAAGACTCCTGAGCTCTAGTAGATCTACATTCTTTTTCTTTCTCCTAGAAGTGTAAACCTGTCATTCCTCTTCCGAAGAATCCGCCTGATGGGGTAGTAGAGCTGTAGCAGAAGGAATACCAACCGTAGTACCCACAATAGGTTCTAGTATATGTGAAGTATGAGTTGCCTCTACA
>NW_018164556.1:679534-698676 GCF_001263595.1 Phalaenopsis equestris | reverse complement strand
GTAAAGTAAACAGAGGGGGGGGGGGGGGGGGGGGTGGTCCTCAGGTGCAATAGACACCTCCTATCTGGCAGTATCATCCTCAGGCCACAACTGTGGGGTTAAAACCATCCTTATTCACTTGACCCTTAGATTTCAAATTAGGATGAAATTTGTGGCATTTAGCAAGGATATGACCAAACATCTTACAGTGGGTACAATATGGGGGTTTGTGTTCCATGACGATTTGTTCCCAATAACCATTATGGGTTGTGCCAGCCCGACTTTAGAAGCATCTGGTAATTTAGTAGCATCTGGTAAAGTAATATACATTTCCACAAGTAGTCTGGTCAGGTTGAAAGTAGGCAGATCTAGTTTCAAAGGATCTTCAAGGATGACCCTAATAGAGTAGAGAACCTGATGGTGAAAAAAATGCAGCTTGAGACCATGTAAACTAAACTATACCGGTACAATGAGAGTTTCATGATTTGGGTCGAAGTTGAGAGACCACTTGAGTAACTTCATTGATTTGTCTTCTATATTAAGATATTTCTTGGAGAAAATTCTGGTGTAGTATTCAACCACTGTTAGTTGGATCAACACATGTCTCCTATCCATGAGTCTCACTTTCCACATGTCTACTAGCTTAAGATCATCAACACTTTTTCTGATAAACTCCATAGGAGGGTGTCCCCACTGAAATTTTTCAATAAGAGCAAACTTGAATTTTTCCGTAAGGGTAGAAATAAGGGTAGAAATTTCTTAGAAATTTTTTATTCAGAGAAAAAGATTTTTTTTCTTCCATCTTTCCTACTTCCCTTCTTAATAAAAGGATAATCATCTGAACCCTCACGAGATTCCTTATAACTTGAGGGGAATCCCACTGCGGACTAAATTCCACTGCGGACTCCACTTGAGGGTTACCCACCACGTGAGCAAAGGAAACTTTGTCTGGCTCAACCAAAAAAGAAGAAGGCGCTATCAGAGCAAGGAGAGCCGTCAACGTTAAGCTACAACGAGCAAAGTTGTTGCAGCAGGAAAAATAGTGAAGACTGGGCTGACGAGCGGCTCTGTCGCAGACGCCAGAAGCAGAGACAAGCAGATGGCGAGCAGCTCTGTCGCTCGCTGGAGTCGTCGAGCAGACGTGAACGCGTCGTCATCGAGACGCAGACAGGCCGGGCGCGAGCCGATAAAGCAGAGAGGAGGAGGAAGCTTCGAGCGCGAGCCAACGAAGATGGGCACGAACCGACGAAGCAGTAGAAAGGAAGCTTCGAGCGCGAACCGACGAAGCAGAAAGGAGGAAGCTTCGAGCGACAGATTGCGACAAAATCAATGGCCATTCGAAGCATTCGAAACCCTAGCAGAACAGTCGTCTGCCATGATATGTGTGTGTGTGTGAGTGTGTGTGTGTGTGTGTGTGTGTGTGTGTGTGTGTGTGTATATATATATATATATATATATATACACATTTATTTATTTATAGACACACTCACAAAAACAAAAAAGTACCTGCATTAATCTCTATTAGATCTAACTACACAAACAAGACAAGTCGTGTTAAAGGAGGACCCACCAAAAGGAGGCTCGGGGGCCCATGTGTTTGATCGGAAGCATTATGATCGTGATTAAACAAAATAGTCAAGTGACACCAACCGAGCCAGCTAAGACTTAAATCCACCAAGCTCTAGGCACACGTATGTAAAATATCTGTAATAACATGCACCCCTTCTAATTAAGGATGGACACATGTAAATTCACATATGATACCTCATTTCTCTATAAATAGGAGATCATTTCATGAATGAAGGGTTACACATTTCCTCTAATTTATTATGCACTTCTTTCTCTCTCACACTTTTTCTTATGTCTTACACTTTATTCTTTAGGTGTGATTTACATACAAATCAGGATCCAACGTCCTAAACGGTGCAGTAAGCATGAAATACACTATTTTAGACTATCCCTAGATGTTAACATTTTGTGTATACTAATAACACACATGTTAGTTGAAAATAAATTGAGGAACCTAAATATGTTATATTTTATTGCTCAGAATAAAAATAAGTTGACGTGCCAACAAAATGATAAGAACCAAAGACCTCTTAAAGAAACATCAAACTTTGAGAGAGGTGACCTCACCATGTAGTCTTAATTATAGGACCATGCATTCTAGCCATTAAAATAAATTGATTAGATGATTTTATTAAATCAATTTGATTTTGGTTCTAGAATCCCAAATTTTCAAATGATTATATTTTACTAAAAATTAAATTGTAACATACTTTTGCTTATTTAGTTCATTTTGGTTGACTAAATACTTAGCTTAAATATATCGATTTTTATGGAAACATCCATGATTCATCAACATTATCAAACAAGCAAGAGATTTTATTTTATGAATATATGAAATAATAATATATAGATAATTGATTAAATCTAAATAAGCATGCAACTAATGCAAATCCACACAAATAATTCACAATGCAATTATGTTGATGGAAATAATAGATATTCTAACTTGTGATCATTCATTGGTGGGCACTGTTTGCAATTTTAGTTGAATGTTAACAAATCCACAGGTACTTTATATGTTAAACATAAGTTGCAACAGATCAGCTTTTCAAATCCACGGGTTTTGTGATTATTCATTGGTGAGCACAGTTTATTCATTAGTGAGCACAGTTTACAATTGTAACCTATTGACGAGTCTGGAGGATTAACTTCGTGAGGGCAATGACAAGATTTGCACAAGGCTAACATAAGACAACCCATCAGAGGTGACGACTAACAACGAAGGGTCGAAAGAAAAGAATGGGTGAGACAATAATTGGGTATGTCCCCCTCATACTCTTCCAAACCAACATGGTGGAATGACACTAGAAATTAATCATACAATATATAGAAAAAGCTCGACAAAATTTACACTAAGATGAATTCAAAAAACTCATTTTTGTTATAAGATAGATTACACGTTATTCTGTTTGTTTTAATCGAGCCGAAATTGAATTGGTCATCACATTCATTGGTTCATTTACAATCTACTCTTTTGCATGTTGGTCTTAAATTATTGGTTAGACTATATGTTATTTTGGGCCTTTTAAACCACTGCACTCATAAGAAAACACATATGTGTTAGGTTTGCCGTACCTGCCTCTCACTAGGTTAAACTGGTGTACATTAGGTTATTTGCCGGTCAATCTATCCCCAAATCAACCAACTTAAAGCCAGTACAGCCGGTCACCTTGGAAACTATTGACCGGCATTTCCCAGTAACCAGCCGTTGGGATTCAAATTTATGAGGCGGACAGACCACGGCCCCCTTAGTAAAAACGGACGGCCGAGATCTCCTCTTCAACACTGGCCGTCCATCCTCCGTCCGATCTCAGAGCCGCCGCACGACATTTAAAGACTGGAGTTGGGAGTTCTCGACCTCGCCCTTCTAAGACTTGAACTATGAGAGAGATGCTGTGCAATAAATCTAATCGAAACCCCCCCCTTCTCTTCTCTCTTCCTTCTCTCTCTCTCTCTCCCTCTCTGTCACCGATTTGAAACTTTTCCTGAGAGCAAGCGATCTTGGTCTCTCACGTCAGTTTATCTGATCGCCCAGATCTCCCTGGTCGGAAAGGTGAGACCTTTCCTGATCTGCGATCTTGATGTCGAATCGAACATAGGGATTTTGCTTACTGGGATTCGAATTGAGCTTTTTCTCGTGACGGCTACTGATCTTTTTTGTATTTTTGAGCATTTCTTCTCTCTTTGATTACTTAATTTTTCGTCGGCTTCTCGTTTAGGATTTGATATTGGGGTTCTTGGAGTAACGTTATAGCTCTCCATTGTGGCCTTTTCTATATGATGCGTCGGAATCACAAGCGTGGGGAGATCTGGTCCACAGCTTATCTTCACCGATCAGTGATTGATGGGAAGTGTGAAGAGAAAGAGTGCAGCGAGAGCCGAAACTGGCCCTTCTGCCACCGTCCAAGATGGTAGAGTTGGGAGTTCTTCCGCAGCGACTCCAGATGGAATGGGTGAAGCTTCAAGTTCTACCTCACTCTTAGATGGGAGTGATTGTGACTTTCTAAGGCAACAACAGGCTCTGCATGGGTATGGTTATCATTCTTTAATCCAAAGAGACAGCTTTGTTTGGATTGTCATAATTCTTCTTTCAGTTTCTTTCTTGGAGGTTTTCAATGCTGATATTAGGATCTGATGATTGTGTAGAAGGATAACTGGCCCAAAAAGGAGATCAACTAAAGGGCAGTGGACTCCTGAAGAGGTGATTTTGTAAATAGGAAAAGAATGCCAGTACTTTGGGCTGGTTTCTTTTTCTTTTCCATTTGGTAGATTGTTGAAGTTAACCATGAAATTGACTGGATACATGCTAGTGTTGGCTTAATGTAAATAGATAAAATAATTTTGAAGGTTATGCTTGGGAATTTATATATGTTAGGTTTTATATATTGTGGGAGGCTTCATGAATGATACTATCAGAGCCCAAGACTGAGCTTTTTTGTCATCTCACATGGACCGAACTTAAATAATAACAAAATTACTTGTTAGCCATCAGTTTTTTATATTGATATTTCATGTTTCATATTTTATCCCAGAAGTGTAGGCTCTTCAGCAGTTCACATCTATACTAAAGAAAGATTACATTTGAAGAAAAGAAAATTACACACACACACACACACTCACACACAAACAAGTATATTAATTTTTTTAATTGGCTTTTCTATTATTCTAGATCTTTTTGTTACTATTTTTGCATTACTTACGAAGTTATTATAAGTTTAAATTGCTATTAACTTATTCTTAGTAGCTTGACAGCAAATGGTGCTATAATTTTGTTACTCGCCCTTAGATGTGTTTGTCTTGCTAACTCGCATGGCTATCATTTTTTTTGTTTTCAGGATGAAATTCTATGCAATGCTGTGCATCATTTTCATGGAAAAAATTGGAAAAAGATAGGTAGGTTTACAAGCAATACGAATTACTCTACTAAATTTGCCACAACTGCTGAACAAGTTAGATACTTATAAGTGTTTTCTTTCATTCTTTATTTTATGATTGTAAGTTTATGTTCATTTACTTGAATGTATTTTGTGCCACTATGGTAGTTATACATAATACACCGCAAGTTTTATTTATTCACTCATGAAATTTTTCTATTTGATGCATGGATCATATATCAGTTTTTCTTCTTGCGATATTTCCCTAGTTGAATGCCATGATTTTGCATTCGTATTTCTTTGCTTATCTTTCTTGCATTATGTAATTACCTAGATTTGAAATTTCTTTCTGTATGATTGCTATATTCATCCATGTTTTTGTTTAGGGACATATAATCTGTAGGAAAAAAATTATACAAATTTCTAAGCATGTTTAAATTGTTGCGGCAATAATTGTTATTTCCATAATCTGATCTCATTTTTACCTTTCATATCTTTCTTTAATCATCCAACAAAGCAAGGGTTCACACTAATAATTGCTTATGAATAAAAAGGCAGTGGGAAAAGATGTACTGTGAAGCATGAACATGACACAGCAGTGCTATTTTAATAAATAAAACGTGGAAAAAATATCAGGCACTATACATATGTGCCCGAAACATGTTTAAACCATGCTAAAAAAAATGTCAAATTTGCATTGTAAACTTGTAGAAGATCAAAGAAAAAAATCGAAGACATGCCAAGTTTATATCTTTTACCATATTTGATAAACGGTGATGGTGTTAGACAAGCTTAGAGTTAATGTCATTTTTTAGTTTGTTATTTAGGATCTTACTTTATAAATAGGAATCATTGGGTTGAAATTATGCATTTTGAATTATTTTTAAAACTTCATCTATCATTAGATGTGGTCCTTGGATTAGATGTGAAACCTAAAAATCTTCCATGTAGCTGATCTATTTATTCAAAAAATGAGCCTTGCTCCATTTCTCGTTATTTTGATCAATCTTTTCTTTTGTTTTCCCATCTTAAGTTTAGTTGTCCTTTGTTTTTAAATTATCTTAAATGCATGATTGCTACCTTGAAATCAAATTCAATAAAGTTTATTTCATTTTATTTCCCTTCATTAAAATATAAAATATTTATTGTCAACATTATTAAGTTTATCTTTACTATTTAGGGTTGGCTTTTTGACACTCATTATTAATCCTTAACATTATTAAGTTTATCTCTACTATTTGAAGTTGATTTCTTTAATGCTTATTGTTCATTTTTTCTTTTGAGTGCTATATGAAAGGTTAGTTTTTTTTTTTTTTAACAATCTTTTTAAACAACAAATATCCATGTTGCATTAGATATAGCTCCCTTTTCATTCCTTACCTTTGATGCTAATTTTATCTACCTTCTTGTTGTATATTGTAGGCTATTTGTTTATTTTCATCCACTTTATCTATAATATATGCTACATACAATTGCTTTAATATACTCGTGTTTTTAAAAGTACTAAATTTGATGAAATGCACACAAGTTTTTTCTTCAATATATAAAGCACAAAGTGAACCGAGACTTTTATTAGCTAAATCATTCATGACTTGTATATCATGTAGGCATATGTTATTTGCATCTAATAACCATTTAAATAGTCAAACATAATCCAAATCAAATAAGAATTTTCAATAAATAAATGGATTATTACAATAACAATTATTGAATCTCTAATTTAAAGTTAAATCTTAAGAAAATAAAAATTCAAATAAAGACGTTGTTAGGGTTTTTGTTGAGAGGAAGATTACTATATCATAAGAAAGACTAGAAAGAAAAATGGTCAATAGAGGAAATATTGTGTGTTTGCGTCTTGGTTGAGAGGGATGAACTAGAGATGTTGAGGAGCCGCTCCACTGTGCGTCAGACTTGTCTATTGAGACGTCATATTGTGGTTGAACCAAGAATGTTACGTATTGATATTGAATAAAGTGAGAGGCTATTTTTTCTACCTGCTTGTTGTATATTGTAGGCTATTTGTTTATTTTCATTTACTTTATCTTCAATATATGATAAATATAATTGCTTTAATATACTCGTGTTCTTAAAAGTATTAAATTTAATGCAATGCACACACATTTTTTCTTCAATATATAAAGCACAAAGTGAACTGACACTTTTATTAGCTAAATCAATCATGACTTGTATATCATGCAGGCACATGTTATTTGCATCTAATAACCATTTAAATAGTCAAACATAATCCAAATCAAATAATAATTTTCAATAAATAAATGGATTATTACAATAACAATTATTGAATCTATAATTTAAAGTTAACTCTTAAGAAAATAAAAAATTCAAATAAAGACGTTATTAGGGTTTTTGTTGAGAGGAAGATTACTGTATCATAAGAAAGACTAGAAAGAAAAATGGTCAATAGAGGAAATATTGTTTGTTTGCGTCTTGGTTGAGAGGGATGGACTAGAGATGTTGAGGAGCCGCTCCATTATGCATCAGACTTGTCTATTGAGATGTCGTATTGTGGTTGAACCAAGGATGTTATGTATTGATATTGAATAAAGTGAGATCTAGAGTTGAAGTAAGGATAGCCTGAGATTACAATGCTTTTTTGTATTGAAAATTTTAGGCAAAGAAGCTTTGTCCATATCCTAACGTCATGGTATCTTTAATAGAACGTGCGAAAGTATGACTCGGATGTAAGCTTGCAGTAGTTAATTTTGGACTAGAAGAAACACTAAATAAACTAGACGTGCATTTAGTGCATCTTGTAACATTGCAAATAACACTATGAAATGTGCGCTCATTGGTTGTGCTTTTGCATATCATTACAATTCAAAGTGAATCAACCTACACACAATGCTTCAGTTCAAAGGAGTGCTTCCAAGCATGCTTTTAGCGATCTTGATAGATCAATTAGTTTATTCATCTTCTCTAGTTTTATTATAAATACATCTTAGTATTCTCATTTTTATTATGTTTTATCTAGCTATCTACATGCTTTGTTAAACTTTCTGACATCTATGATTACTTTTTTATTAAATCTATATTTTAATCTCTATCATATCCTCTTATCCTATATATGCCAAAAGGCAATTTTTTTTTAACTACTGAGCCTTAATCTATAAATTATATACTTATATATATATATTTTTATTATTTTGTTTATCATACCAAGCTTATTTAAACATAAAAATATATTTTTATTCTTTTGTTTATCATACCAAGCTTATTTAAACATAAAAGGCTTGAGTAAACTTAATCATAAAAAATTAAAATATTAGTTAATAATTATTGTTATCTCACATCTACAAAACCTTGTGCTTGGTCTTATTTTTACTAATTCTAGGCATGATATTCTAAATATTTTTTCCCTTATTTTATCTCTGCACTTATTTTAGTGTATGTCGCACTCATTAAAATATGTCATCTATAAGAATGTATAATAAGCATTTCCCTTTGGATATCCTTTGTGGGCATCCCATAACTAATAACAAAAATTATGATGGCATAATTGATAAAATTAAAGTTAAATTATTAAAGCCAAGCCATTTAAAATCTAAGCATATTAAAGTAATTTATCCATCAAAATTTTATTTGAAACTAGCTATTACAAAAATTAATTAAAAAAGATGTATAAATTCTTAAATCAAATAAATGGCTTTATAATTCTGATTTATCTTAGATAATGTTATTGCTCAGTCCCAATCCCCTGATATGAAAAGTAGAGAGTCGTGTTAGATAATCGACAACCAACGTAATTTTTTTGTTGAAAAATTATGACATGAATCATTTAAATTATCATGTAAATGCTATAATGTTCCCTGAAAGCAACATTCTTTATAGCCCGAATACAGTGAAAAGTGTGCAAGAGCCGCTACACCGATGCTTGGGTGTAGTTCAAATAAGCAAGGGTTCTCACATTATAGGTGGATGTTGGCAAATAAGTTAATCTATGAAACTAATTTTAGGATAATATTTTATAATATAGGCACTCTCATAGGTAAATTAATGGAATTAGTAGATATTATGATTTATATGAAGAGAAATTTCTTATGCATTCAAAAAACACTAAATGTGTTATAAAAAATATTTAGAATATTGATAGCTTAGGTTTTAAACTTTGGTATTCAAGTAAGAGTTGCATTGAAAATGATGTATGCATAATTATAAATGTGTTTGAAAGATAATGTTGTAAAAATTAATAGATTGAAGATAGAATTAGAGTCCTAAAGATTATTGTTGATACTAAAATTTTTAATTTTATATGTGTTTATGCTCCTCAAGTAGGTTTAGATATAGGTTCAATAAAAATTGGAATGACCTAGAAGAATTAATGCAAATGAAGAATTTTATTTGAGGAGATTCAAATACATATATTAGTAGTGGTAGAATATTTTAGTAATATTCATGGTGACTACAAAGAATGTAGAACCATATTAGATGTTATTTTAGTTTATGATTTTTCTTATTGCTAATATTTTTATTTAAGAAAAAATATGAGCATATTATTACTTATAAGAATTGATCTAATAAGACGCAAATTGATTATTTTCTTATAAGAAAAAGAGATCGTCAAGAATGTAAAAGATTTTGAAGTCTTTCTAAGTGAAAATTTAATTACCAAAATCGATTATTAGTTCTAGATTTTAAGACGATAAATTATAATCTTAAAAATACAATGAAACATTATAATGTACTTGGGAAATTCAAAAGAAAAGGTTTTATAAATAAAAATATTTGATGGTGGAATAATAAGACGCAAATTGATTATTTTCTTATAAGAAAAAGAGATCGTCAAGAATGTAAAAGATTTTGAAGTCTTTCTAAGTGAAAATTTAATTACCAAAATCGATTATTAGTTCTAGATTTTAAGACGATAAATTATAATCTTAAAAATACAATGAAACATTATAATGTACTTGGGAAATTCAAAAGAAAAGGTTTTATAAATAAAAATATTTGATGGTGGAATAATAATATTCAAGAGTATAAGAACTTGTGTCATAAAAATTAATTTAAATGTAAAAACGTAGAGAACTGAAACATTATAAAGTAGCTCATAGGGAGTCTAAGAGAATTATTTGTATCATTAAGAATTATGTTTTTTTTAATAGATTATATACTAAAGGTGATGAAAAAAGTATATATAAACCTGCCAAACGAAGAGAAAAAAAAGGTAAAGATTTATAATTTAAGTAAAATATACTAAAGATGAAAATAAAAAAAGTTTTTTTTAGAGAAAGATATTCAACATAAGGAGATATTTCGATAAATTTTTCAATGAAGTTTCTGAAAATACGATTGACCGTAGTGATCTTAGTATTATTAAAAATAATAAATTTTTTTATTTTTACCATCACATTTGCTAAAAGGAAGTTGAGGAAGCTTTAAAGAAACCTAATGGTGCAAAATCCGTAGGACTTGATGATATCCCAATTGAAGTGTGAAAATATTTAGTAGATTTTGGAGTTTCTTGGCTTACTAAACTATTTAATATTATTTTAAAAATTAAAAATATGTTTGAGGAGTGAAGGATGAGTTTTTTGGTCCCCATCTTTAAGAATAAAGGTGATGCACAATAATGTGCAAATTATAGAGGAATTAAGTTAATGTATCATACATTAAAATTATGTGGGAGAGTAGTTGAACAGAGTTTAAGACGTGATACAAAAATTTCTCATAGTCAGTTTGGATTTATGTTTGACAAGTCTTTTATGGAAGCTACACATTTATTGGAGGTTTGATGGAGAAGTATAGAGAGAGTAAGGGGGATTTACATATGATTTTTATTGATTTAGTAAAAGCTTATGATAAGGTTTCAAGAGAAGTTCTTTGGAGAGTTCTAGAAAAGAATGGTGATGTTATGACTTATATCCAAGTCATTAAAGATATGTATACTAAAGTTTTTTTATGTGTTCTAACAGAAGGAGGATTGACCAAGTATTTTGCTATTTCAGTTGGATTACATTAGGGATCGGCTTTAGACCTATATCTTTTTGCTTTAGTTATGGATGCCCTCACTGGACATTTAAAGGAGGATTTACCCTGTTGTATGCTTTTTGCTGATTATATACTTCTTATGGATAAAACTAAAGAAAGAGTTTAGGAAAAATTTGAATTATGAAGTTTTACAATTGGAATCTAAAGGCCTTCGTTTGAGTAGATCTAAAATCGAATACATGGAATGTAATTTGAGTAGTAATAGATCTAGTGACAGAGTTGTAATTATGGGTGATCAAATCATTAAAAGGTATGTGATCAAATCATTAAAAGGTGTTAACATTTTAGATATATCGGGTCTATTGTTCAAAATGATGGCGATATAGATGGGGATGTTATTAGTAAAAGTCAAGCTGATTGATTTAAGTCGAGGAATGCATCGAGCCTATTATGTGATAGAAATGTACTGCTTAGAATTAAAGGAAAATTTTATAAGATGGTGGCGAGACCTGCAGTACTTTGTGACGCAGAATGCTGGCCTTTAAAAGAGAAGCATAAAACCAAGTGTTGATAAGATGAGAATGCTTAGGTGGATGATTGACTTGACACAGACAAAATGTGAAGTGAATGTATCCGTGAAAGAGTTGGTGTAGCTCCAGTGGCAGACAAGATTAGGCAAGATTAGAGAATCATCTTAGATGGTTTGGTCACATTAAATGTAGACTATCTGTTAATTCAATTAGGAGAGTAGATGTTTTAGATTCGACTTTTGTTAAGAAAGACTGAGCCAGACTTAAGAAAACTTGGGCATACTGTATAAAAAATTGATCTTAATTTATTAGACTTAAATGAAAAAATAACACTCAATAGGACACAATAGAGAAAAAGGATTCATGTAGCCAACCCCAACCCCACTTGGTAAGATAAAGACTTGTTGTTGTTGTTTCATGATACCTAAACATGAATTTAGAAATTCTTTCCTTAAGCTATACAATTAATATTATAAAAATCATAAAAAAATTATAAGATAGTGGCGAGACCTGCAATACTTCGTGGTGCAGAATGTTGGCCTTTAAAAGAGAAGCATAAAACTAAGTGTTGATAAGATGAGAATGCTTAGGTGGATGATTGACTTGACATAGAAAAAATGTGAAGTGAATGTATTCGTGAAAGAGTTAATGTAGCTCCAGTGACAGGCAAGATTAGAGAGAATCATCGTAGATGGTTTGGTCACATTAAACGTCGACCATCTGATAATTTAGTTAGGAGAGTAGATGTTTTAGATTCGACTTTTGTTAAGAAAGACTGTGGTAGACCTAAAAAAGACTTGGGCATACTGTATAAAAAATTGATTTTAATTTATTAGACTTTAATGAAAATATAACACTCAATAGGGCACAATAGAGAAAAGGATTCATGTAGCTTACCCCAACCCCACTTGGTAAGATAAAGACTTGTTGTTGTTGCTATTTGATGATGCCTAAACATGAATTTAGAAATTTTTTCCTCAAAGCTATACAATCAATATTATAAAAATCATAAAAATTGAGGCATTTGTGTTCTTGCAATCAATTATTATAATGGGTGTAAAGCTTAAATGACAAGATGTAAGGTATAAAATGTGAGCAATAAAATGGCATGATTAAAATGCAAGTTATTTTAATAATCATTATATTAACATAGATTATTCTTTTATTTCAATAATTATTAAAAATGGAGTCAACACTAAAAACTTCATCTTTAAAGTTCATGATTAATCATTTGAAGAATGGCAATCAATGCCTACAAATGCTAAAGCATCCGCGGGCATCCATGCCCTTTTTTGGTATCCATAAATGACTATTTAGAGTAATTGATCATGTTTGATTTCACTACTAATACTTTACAATAGAAGGAAAGTTGGCCACTTTATAATCCGATGGAGTTTCATTGGCCCTGCTAGAAGAGTCCACTGACCCCCCAAAAAAGTAGTCGCTCTGATGGAGTTAATTCACCCCATACCTAATGGGCTTCTTCAAACTCTAAAATAGTAGTCATTTTATAGATCTCTTGGTTTGGCTGGCCATTACAATCACTATAAGGGCACTTTTGACATTTATATCATCACAATATGTCCAACAAATACAAATGTTGCGTCAAAATAATCTATCTCATAGACTCATGTGAATCTTTTTGTGACCATCCAAGCTTTATATTAATTGAGTCTAGGGGATGAAATCTGTTTGTGAACACCGTTAAATTTAATTTTAAATAGGGGGAATATCATTTTGTAGTGCTTGTTTTTAAAATCCTATGGATGAAAACTGAGTAGAAACCATTTTAATATTTTGAGCTTGTTTTCAAAAAGGATTTTGTAGTGCTTCTTGATATGTTATGGAAACGTAGACTAATGATAGGGATAATGTAAATTTGCTAAAGGGAGAAGATAATAATCAATTGACATGAGAGTGAATGAGAAGTTAGTTGTTCATTACCTTTCATCTTTACACATGGAAACATGTAAATATTGAACAAAGGGCTCATTTGCAGTGAGATGCTCAATCAAAATTTAGCTCAGTTGCAGTGAGATGCTCCATCAAATTTTATAATGTGGTTGTAGGTTTTGTTTTGGATGGTGGATGATGAATTGAGAGCAAGCTTATAGATGATTAGAAGTTGGTATGGGAAACCTTCTGGAGGAAGAAGAATGCGTGGAATTTTGAGAGGTAGTGGGAGAAAAAAAATATGTACTGTTATGGAAACTTGTATCAACCAAGGTGTGTCGTAATCTGGTAAAAGGTTGACACTTTCATATTTTCTAAATGCCGGAATTCCTAAGAATATATGGAATTCACTTACCTGATTGAAGAACTTATAGCATGCTTACAAACTCTTTTGGAGGTTTACTAAAATAATTCTACGCCTATTGTATGTCTTTATTTATTTTAATTTTTACTTAAGTGCAATTTTTCAGAAATATTACTATACTGCCACCCTCATGATCAATCAGAATCATCATTAAGTTTATTATTACCATGTTAATGGAGTTTGAATTTCAATTTTTGCCTGCATCTCACCTACTAAGTCATCTTATCTACATCTTTAAATTGTTGCAAATAGCTTGTAACTCCCTGCTATTGCATGATTCCTGTTAGAACATATTAGCATGTCAATACTGCATTGTATATGGCTATAATTAGTGGAAGGCATGATTTGTATGCTTGAATTAACATTCCTCGTGTCTATGAAAAAAATATATATATAATATATTTTTTGGCATTTTTATAGCCCACTAGGGAGTTAACATAATATTTTCATATTTGATGGGGGTCATAGTTTTTTAGGTTTTTTTAAATTGGAGATGCAAGTTATAGGAGTTTTTATAATGTACATGCATGATCTCCAAGAAATTTCATTTTATTAAGATAAAATCAATTATTTTGATGAATTGTTAATCAAGTAAAATCTATGGGGTTGAGCAAGGCAATAACATTTTTCATCTATTATAGAGTTGATAGGAAATATTTTGTAGTCTGGAGAGTTGTTATGCATAGGAAATGAATAGCTACAACATAGGCATGTAGGAATGCCCATGCTACATAGGAATTAAATAACGAAATATGTTAGCATTTGTGAAGATGCCTTTCTTTTTGTTAGAGCTTTCACTTCAGGAGACAATCTTCTACTCATCTCGTTATTTCTGAAGATTCTATTAGTTTTATTTCTTGATCTAAATTCTTGAACATTTTTGCGCAAAACTATTATGGTTTGACTACTTTGTAAATTCTGTTTTGCAGCGGAATGCTTCCCAGATAGGACTGATGTGCAATGTCTGCATAGATGGCAGAAGGTTTTAAATCCTTCGCTTGTTAAGGGACCTTGGTCCAAAGAGGTATCTTAATATTGATGAAACAACCTTGATGCTCTTCTTCTAACTGCGTAGAAGTTATTAATAAAGAGACTTTGTTGGCTTAATCCTTTAACAGGAAGATGAAATTATTGTTGAAATGGTGAAGAAACATGGACCGAAGAAATGGTCAACTATTTCGCAAGCTCTGCCTGGACGCATTGGGAAGCAATGTAGAGAGAGGTATTACTTTAAGGATGTGGAGAGAACTTTTTGTACCTCTTTAAATTATTTTTCCTTTGTTTTACTGCTCCCTTAACCCTTTGTTTTAACTGGCAATTTTGCATAGTTGCTGAGAAAATGGATGTACTTTTAATAGACAAGTGAAGTAATAAAAGAAATTTGTTATGCCATTTTAAGTGATGAGCATATATTTTTTTTAGGAAGTAGACATGTAAATAGTGGAACATGGAAACAAACCTGTAAGCATCATTAAATATTTACATTATAATCAGGCTACTGTTTGATGCCAAATCTCTTAGTTTTAACCGCCAATTTTGTATATTCATTGATTAAATGGGTTTATAGTAATCTGTAAGTGAAGCAATAAAAGAAATTTACTATAATAAATTCAAGCATCCTAGAATCTCTCTATTGAAATGGCATTTTTACCCTATATTTATATGTTTTGAGAGTTACAAGAGTGCTACCCCAATAAATAATAATTACAGACATGTAGATACGAATTTAGATAAATTGATGAATAGACATGAGATACGAAGTTAGAACATTGATGAATAGACATGATTAGCTCTTTAGGAGAGTGAATATGAAAAGTTGTTGATCTTGTAGATATGACTTTTGGTTGTCAAACATGTAAGATGACTTAGAGAAGTCTCCGACTGTGAGTATGCTGAGGCAAGTGCCTCCTGCTTATTGGGGTAGGTGACTCTGGCAAGTAGACTTGTAGGTTGGGCAAATAGTTTGACAAGTGGCTCTGCAGGTTGGGCAAGCCTTAATTAGCGGACTTGCACTCTGAGAAAGTGCTCCTGACAAGTAAAATACAGGGTAGGCGAGTAGTATTGGCGAGTGGACCTACAGGCTTGGTCAGTGTCCCTAACGAGTAGACCTGTAAGCTGGTCGTAATAGGTGGGCGTTTATGTTGGGCGAGTGTCCCCAATTAATGGGCCTATAGGTTGAATGAGTAGCCCTGACGAGTGAACCTGTAGGTTGGTTGAGTGACTTTGCATGCTATCTAAGTGGCCCAGGCAAGTTGAACTATGATTTGGGCAAGTAGCTTTTATGGTTAGATATGCAGAATGGGCAAATCATTGAGCCATTATAGTGAATTCCTAGAAAATTTGTCAAAATCTTGGCATACCCATAATTTCCTTACAATTTCACATTCATATTGAGTTCTGGGGTAAGTTCATCCCTCATCATTCTAGTCTAGCCTGACTTATCCTAAATTTGTCTGACCTAACCTGTAATGATTACTTGTAGAATATTTGGGTATACAAGCATGATCCACAAATTATTCTTGTCCTTGTAGCTAGCCCGCATAATTACACCCTTGATTCATATGAAGTTGTAAGATTTATCTATCATCGTGATTATTTAATGACAGGTCTACTTTTTTCTTAGTTTTCTAACTGCATGCTAGGGAGCACCTTTTGTTAGTCTTTGAAAGTTTCTTATGAATTGCAATTGTAGGAATCCTTTGGATCCACATGAGGTAGTAGATCAAGGAAGGGGGTAGTAGAAGTTGAGGGATCCATGATGTGTTAGCATTTAGGAAGGAAGAAATAGTATGGGAGTTTAAATTTTAAGAGAAGAAAACTGATGGTTGAGAAGTAAAATACAAAAATGATGAATAAAAAAAACTTAAATTAATTTTAAGCTGCTTTACATTGGCTTTCTTCTCTTTGAATAAAAAATCTTTATGGACAGTAAGCTTTCAATACTAGCTTCTTTTATAGAAAACCGATATGTTAACTTTAATTTACTTTTTACTCCAGATATTATGTTTTAGGCGTTGATGTTGATGCATTCTTTGGACACGCTTAATTTGGATTTGAACTTTGAATGGAAAAAAAATAACGCTATGGTTTATATCAAGGAGCAATAGCTAATTCATTTTGCAAATTGCCAATAACGGATTTGTACAGGTGGCACAACCATCTTAATCCTACGATAAACAAGGATGCATGGACCCAAGAAGAGGAGATGGCCCTCATTCAAGCTCATCAAATTTATGGAAACAAGTGGGCAGAATTGACAAAGTTTTTACCTGGCAGGTGATAATCGATTTGTTATCTTATTCATAAGATTTGTTTGATGCTTTGATAGTCTTATGCCTAAGCTTCCTTATTAATTTATTTGTGGGTGGCTGTTATATATGTTTTCGTTTTCGTAGTGTTGCAAAATGTACCATTAAAGAATAATTAGGGTATTTTGATCTAGAGTAGTTATTGTAATTGTTGTTCTAATAGGAATCTAGTGAAATAGAATAAGGAAAAGAAGCTATCCTTGGGACATCTAAACTGTTGATTCCTTGAAACAGGTTGCACATGTAAGTATTCATCTCAAATTTTGATCCAATGGAAGAATTAGACCAACAAAAGGAAAAGGGTAAGAGGACAGTTGATGTGGGCATCTATGCCAGGCGGGAAGTAGGACAAACGAAACTTCTATAACGAGTGCATCAGTCCAATTGAGTCGACTAGTTCAGCTTTTCCAAGGGTTCTAGGGTCGTCCCACCTGAAGTGCACACCAATCGAGACACAAGACGAGCATAACTTCTATAATCAAGAGTATCGATCAAATTGAGTGGACCGATTCAACTTTGGCAGGGGGTCTAGGGTTGGCTGGCTATTAATTAAGGTTATTCGATTGGAGCCATTTAAATACATTTTTTTTTATTTAGACACTTTTTATTTGCTATTAATTAGGGCTATTAATTACTGTTATTTGCTTGGAATTTTTTAAATACGTTAGTTTTTCTATTTGGACACTTTATACATTAAAGACCAATTTTTCTCGTAGGTGGTGACGTGGTGTGTTTGTAACTTCATTGGATCTTGGTGGTGAACTCTTTCGAATTTTGGAATGTCTCTTAGGGTCCTTTTGGGTGGCAGTGCGGTAGCAATGTGACACCACACCACAGTTTTATTTGTTCGAGTAAATTGCGTTTTTGCTGTTTTTTAAAAAAACTGCCATTGAAATTTGTGTTTTTTCACTGGTCATGGCTAGGTGTTGTGACAGTATCTAACTATGGTTTGACTTTTTTAAAAAAAGAAATTTATAATAACCACCGCATTTTTTTAAACATCAGATTATTCTTCAGCCGTTTCACAGTTGTTTTTAATAAGTTGCAGCTTCTTAGCTGCTTCACTTGGTGTGGATCTATTATTTCTGCTTATGGCTTGCTGACCAATAGCGCTTTTCATCAATCCTCATTTGTTGGCATCATTTCCCCTCTATTTTCATCATGCAACCCTCATAATCCATATCCTGACTTTACCACACCATAATAGCCCTAGATCGATGTCATTTGGTATGAAAGTCTGACAAACCCGAAAATTTTAGAAATTTATTTTTATCACTCAACTTAAAATTCAAATAACTTAATTTATCTATAACATATGCTTGCCTAATTCACATCAAGCATAATTCACATAAAGAGATATAAATATTTAGGAATTTGTTGAACAGTCTCTATCTAGGATGAAACCCTAATTGGGAAAGAGACAGCTGCTAGAAGCTTACAATAGAAGATATGTGTAGAGAGATCCTCCAACAATAACATAGGCTTATCTCATTTGAATGGAGATAACTTAGAGATGTCACCCATAGTTATAATGGTGACTCACAAAATCGAGATGAGAAGTTAATCTCGTCACCAAGAAGTTTTCAGTGATGAAGAACCAGTATCTCGACAATTTGGCTTTGCATTAGAGGAGAGAATGAATTTAGGATAAAAATTGACTTGTTGGATTTTGTTGAATATGTGGATTCATTGAGCGACTCCAAATATTGAAATAAAATTTTGTATATAAGAACGTTCGCCAGACGTAGTGTTAAATTGATAGTCATCTAACCCAGAAAAAAATTCTTCCTTGTGGTGGGAGAATATGCTCGCCCGATTTCTACAGCTGGAAAAAAAGAATAAGATCACCAACTTGTGTAAAGGTGAAATGGAGATGCAACACAAATATCTCTTCCCTCACTATCTACAAACATTTCTAAATCTCCATAGCATGTACTATAGAGATTCAATCAACAACAACAACAACAAAGCCTTAATCCCACAACGTGGGGTTGGCTACATGAATCCTTTCTCTCCATTGCATCATATTTAGTGTCATATTTTCATTTAGTTCAGATCATTTTTAATACAATAAGCTCAGATCTTTCTAGGTCTACCTCTGTCTTTCTTAACACAAGTC
>NW_018164556.1:624905-679379 GCF_001263595.1 Phalaenopsis equestris | reverse complement strand
TTCTAAGTGTAAAGCCACTCAAGCCACTCATTCACCTAATCATTCTCATCTCGGCAACACTTAACTTATTGCTATAAGAGTTGGTGGCTCTACAAACTCAAATCAATCAAAGGCTAAACCCAAACATTAAATAAACATTTTAATATACCTACTACTATTAGGAGTGTGTCCCACCCTAATTGAGTTGTAACCCTAGAAAGGATAAACACCACTTAGAGACCAAGATA
Organism: Phalaenopsis equestris; assembly: GCF_001263595.1. Lineage (NCBI taxonomy): Eukaryota > Viridiplantae > Streptophyta > Magnoliopsida > Asparagales > Orchidaceae > Phalaenopsis > Phalaenopsis equestris. The sequence continues at coordinate 679,152 of NW_018164556.1, read as the reverse complement.
TAACACCACTTAGAACGATAAACACCACTTAGAGACCAAGATATAACCGGCATCACTTGAAATCCTAGGACATAGCCTTAGAAAAAGAAAAGAGTTGGTGGCTCTACAAACTCAAATCAATCAAAGGCTAAACCCAAACATTAAATAAACATTTTAATATACCTACTACTATTAGGATTGGGTCCCATCCTAATTGAGTTGTAACCCTAGGATGCAAGAAAAGATGGGTGAAAGATATAAAAAGGATAAACACTACCTAGAGAACAAGATACAATCAAAGCTAACCTTAAAAATAGAAAAGAGGAGTCGGTGGCTCTACAAACTCAAATCGATAAAAAAAACTTTGCCCTAAACATCAATGAAAAACTTAGATATTCCTTCTACTATTAGAAGTCGGTCCCACTCTAATTAGGTTGTAATCCTAAACTTAAAAAGGGCCAACGGGCCCTACCTCAACCTAGACCAATCTAACCCAAGGCCTCTGCCCAACCACCTTGTCATTATATCGGGCTTGGTGGCTTCTAACTCCTATTGATATGAAGTCAAGTCGGCCACATTGAAGGTGGTGGAGCTATTATAATCTCTCAGGATTGAAGGGCCTTTGACTTCATCTCTAGAATCACTTGGAACTCATTGTCGGATGTACTCTCCCACAAAACACTTGTGAATGCTTCCCAACTTGTGAGTAATAATCTCTATCTATCTAAATTGGAACTTTGTGCTAAGAGTACTCTATAGAGTTTTTCAGAAAGTTGTGGTTCACTCCTCTCTTAAGTGAAGATAGAGTAAGCCTTCCCTAATGGTGGCAATCTTTGCGGTAAGTGAAGATAGCGTAAGCCTTCCTTAATGGTGGCAATTTTTGCGGTAAGATGTATATCAGAATATCATGAAACTCTCTCTATAGTGATTGTCCTGTGTCTGATATTAGCTCTTATGTCTCTCCATTCTATAACATCACCAAAATTGATCCCACTTGTGCCTCTCTCGTGGCAAGAGCAACTATAACCTCGGGCTCCGCAGAAGGTGGGAGAATTATATGTTTTCCGTATTTGATAAATGAGTAAATATTCTTGAACCCATCATACTGAGTCTTGGGATCAAACTATGACAGTCTCCCCAACAGAATGTGACAAGCGTCTATGGGTACAACATCACACCAGAATTAGTCATGTAATTAATCCCCAATAGAAAATTTTATGAGGCATCTTCTTAGTGCTAACCCTGCTCGCTTCTTCAACCAAGTCAAGGAATATGGCTAGAGAACATCCTCTCTGTCTCTCTCTTCAGATTCTCCTACTGCAAAGAGGCACTCTTCGTCATCTTTATGGCTACAAGTTTCACCCAGCTATCATTTGGTATCTCCTTGTACAAAAAAATTCTCTCAGTTGTCTGCAACCACTCAATGAAGCTATTTGGATTCATCCTCCCCTCGAAATTCAGCAAGTCTACCTTCACCCCCATGTCTACGTCTTCTCCAAAAATCACTCCATCCATCGGCCTCCTTTAATATAGAATCTTAAAGCAATGTGGTTTATTCTCCTCTTCAATGGTATCTTGTCCCTTTCTCCTCTTCGAGTCTCACTAGCACGATCAACCGTGATCTATCTATGGGTCGCTTCCTCAATCTCAATAAGACTTTGCTAAAATTGGCGGATTTCTCGCTGCAAGGTGAGGAGAAACACAACACAACCACTAGTAATTTTCTAATTGGCTTCTAGCACTTCTTGGTTACATGGGTAGAGTTTAAGCTTGGGGGATGAAAATACGTGTATGGGGTTGATTTAGGGTGCAAAAATAAGAATTAAGGTTGAGTTTGAAAATTAGCAATGGGGGGTTAGAGTTAGGTCAAGATTTGACTACAGTTTGATGGGCTTAGGTCTCCCTGCGATGGAGCTTGGCTTGGGCTAGCTCTGATATCAAGTGATACTAAAATCATTATGAAAGTAAGGTGAGGAGAAACACAACACAACTACTAGTGATTTATAGAAGCCGTAAATGTTTTATAGAAGCCATAAATTGAAAATACAATAAATTGAAAGCAAATTATGATTGTAAATAATAGGGAATTTTGTGTAGGTGGTGTCAGTTAGATTTTGGACCTTCGGGGTGGTGGCAAGGTGATTAGCAAGCTAGAATAGTTGTGGGAGTGCTGTCCTGGGCCACAGCCGTAAGGACATGGGCCAAAAGAGTAGTGGGGCTGGAGGTTTAGGTTGACAAAAGCAAGGGGGCAAGCCAGTACAGTCATGTGAAGGCTATTTTGGGTGGCACTGCGAGGAGGACACAAAAAATAGCAAGTTTACTATTTTCTGGGCGGCGGCAGCAGAAAGATAATGAATGGAATGTGGGAGTCATGTGGGATAGAGGATAGGAGAAATGTATAAGAAGGATAAACACCAACTTAAAATCAAGATATAGCTGGAGCACCAGTTGGAATCAGATTATACAGTCCTAGTAAAGAAAAGAGGAGTCGGTGGCTCTACATACTCAAACCAAAAGTCACTTCCATCGGCCTCCTCTAATATTGAATCCTAAAGCAACGTGGTTTATTCTCCTCTTCGTTGAAATCATCCCTATGGAAATGATTCTGATTTTTCTCCATTTATCTTCTTTGAATCTCACTAGCACGATCGATGGTGATCTATCTATGGGTCTCTTACTCAATTTCAGTATGTCTTTGCTAAAGTTGGCTGATTTTTCACTGCAAGGTGAGGAGAAACACAATTTCAGTATGTCTTTGCTAAAGTTGGCTTTGAGCACTTCTCCTCGGTTACGTGGCTAAAGTTTAAGCTTGGAGGATGAAGGTGAGTGTATTGGGTTGATTTAGGGTGGAAAAATAAATTAAGGTTGCTGAGTTTGAAAATAAGCAATGGAAGATTAGAGTTAGGTCAAGATTTTGCTATGGTTTGATTGGTTTAGGTCACCGTGGGATGGAGCTAGAGTTGGGCTAGCTCTGATACCAAATGATACCAGAATCTTTATGAAAGTAAGGTGAGGAGAAGCACAACATAACCACTAGTAATTTTATAGAAGCCATAAAAATTTTTTAAAAGTCATAAATTGTAAATACAACAAATTGAAAGAAAATTATGATTGTAAATACTAGGAAATATGGTGTGGGTGGTGTCGGTTAGAGTTTGGACCTTTGGGGTGGTGGCAAGGAGGCAGTTAGCAAGCAAGAATAGTTGTGGGGTTTAGGTCACCCTGGGATGGAGTTGGAGTTAAGCTAGCTCTAATACCAAATGATATCGGAATCTTTATTAAAGTAAGGTGAGGAGAAACACAACATAACCGCTAGTTATTTTATAGAAGCCATAAAAAATTTTTAAAAGCCAAAAATTGAAAATACAACAAATAGAAAGAAAATTATGATTGTAAATACTAGGAAATATGGTGTGGGTGGTGTCGGTTAGAGTTTGGACCTTTGGGGTGGTGGCAAGGAGGCAGTTAGCAAGCAAGAATAGTTGTGGGAGGGCTATCCGGGGCAGCAGCATTAAGGACGTGGGTCAAAACAATAGTGGGGTTGGAGATTTAGGTTTACAACAAAGAGGGGGCAAGCCAGTACAGTTGTGGGAAGGCTATTCTAGGTGGCCTTGCAAGGAGGACGCAAAAAAAAAAAAACAAGTTTCCTGTTTTTTGGGCAGCAGCAGCAGCAGAGAGACAATGAATGGAATGTGGGAGTAATGCAGGATAGAGGATAGGAGAAATGTATAAGAAGGATAAGCACCACCTAAAAATCAAGATATAGGCGGAGCATCAGTTGGAATCGGAGTATATAGTCCTAATAAAGAAAAAAGGAGTCGATGGCTCTTCATACTCGGACCAATCAAAAACTAAATACTAAACATCAAAGAAACACTTAAATATGTCTACAACTATTAGGAGTGGGCCTCACTCTAATTGGGCAATAACCATAGGCCTACAGAGGGCCTACCCTCCCTCAACCTAGATCGAACCGGTCCAAAACTTTTTTTTAGCCCCCGCCTCACATAATTTAGGCTCCATTGAAAGAGTTTTATGATGTCCTAACTAATAGTCTACCGTCTGTGTTACCATCGTTGAGGAAGATTCAACATGTCATGGATTTCATCCAGGGTCTAGCCTTCTGAACTAACACGTCTATTAGAAATACTCAACCTAGTATGTAGAGTTATAGAAGCAGGTTACTGACTTGATTGTTAGAGGCTTGTCCCATGAGAGCATTAGTCTGTGTGACGTTCCATCTCTTATTGTGCCAAAAATGATGACGCTTGTATGTATGTATTGATAGCCGAGCTGTGAAACAAATCACCATCATGTATCTGCTGGATAATTTGCTAGATCAGTTACACAGAGTTTGTGTCTGTTCGAAGATTGATTTGCGAAGTGATCATCTTCATTTCAGGATGAGACCAGCAGATGAGAGGAAGATAACTTGCAAGACATGAGATGTATTGTATGAGTGGATAGTCGTGTTATTTGATCTATCCAATGCTCTGAGCACTATCATGTGACTGATGGACCAATTTATTTGAGTAGTCTTAAAACAAATTTTTGGACTTTGATGTCATTTTAGCATGCAACCATTCAAAAGATAAGCATTTGCAACATCTGTGGTAGGTTAATGAAGTTCCTCAAGCAAAGTAGTTGTATGGTCACTAGAAGAAGTGTCATTTTCTTATACCGTTGACATGCATCTTAGGCTTACTTCATCTTGTGGCATTGAGATGGATCGAGTGAAGATTGAGGTTTTTGTGGATTGGTCCAACCCGCAATTATTTATTTAGGCATAGTAGTTTTATGGACTAACATATTTTAAAAGATACACTTGATCAGATGATGCACTAGCCTTGGTCCTTACTCTTTCAAAATTTAGTAAGTTATTCGAGGTGAAGTGTAACATCTTCAACATGGGGATTGTAGTTGTACTAAATTAAGGAGGGCACCTACTGCTTTCTTCCGTGAAAATTTGAATAATTTCGTGAGAAAGTATTTTACTTTGGTGTCAAATTGGGTTCACGGGTCTGGTTAAGGTCTAACCGAAAATTGACCCAACCCAAAATTATTCAAATATTTAATGGTTCAAAAAGTACAAATTGAACCAGGCTCGCCTTAAACCCGCCAACCCGAATCGGACTCGAAGCCAACACAAATAGCTTATTTAACATAAAGTATAATAGCTATTTGGGTCATATTTGAATTAGCAGGTTGATTTTGAGTCAATTTCAAATTACAGGTTAGATTCATGCCAATTTCGAGTTGACGGATCATCTTGAACTCAACCCAAATAATTAAACAGATTAATATGCCTAACCCATAAATTTTTTAGTGTCAACCCGAACCTGAATTTTTCGAGTCTTCGGGTTGAGTTGATGTGTTGGGGTCAATTTTTGACACCTTTAATTCTACCTTTGACAAATAGTTTGAAGCCCTTGTGTGAGCTTAGCCACTTCCTGCTTGCGAGTTCACCCTATCATAGATCATGAAGTCTTGAGAATCCTAAATTGTCAACGAAAAGCTAAAGAATCTTACAGCCATAGTACACCTAAGGAATCATCCAAGTTGATCCCACCAGTGGGACACTAGTTCAGAGTGAAAAATAAAGGGCACCAATCTTCATTCCCAATTTCTTCCTAGTCAGGAAGTGTTTCAGTGTCAGATTTGGGCATATTGAAGCAGATTGGACAATCAAAGGGATAATATATTTCACTGAGCAAATGCCACAATAGACTCTGGAGAACAAAGGAGAATGATTTGATCCCAATTGATGAGAGAAAAAAGCATGTAGTTCAAGCTAAGGCCATAAGGGGGCCCAACGGAATTCACATTGGTGGTCCAAGAGGAACCAACACCCAAAAGGCTTTATATAAGATGATTTCAAACTTTTCAGATATATAGCCTACATCCTGAATTACTCCAACTGAGGGAGGTCCAACTTGTCTAAGATGAGAAAAATTTGAGTTCTCTGGAAGATTATATGAAGTTATTCACATATTAGATTCAGTTCAACAGTGTACCCACCAGCAGATGTCCAAACATGAGAGATGAACCACAACATTGAAAATTTTCTTAGGAGCTTAATAGGGAAGAGAATTCTTCAATGAGATTCAGGTTCCGTCAGACTGCTAGTGAGAGTTGTCGAGCATTCTATAGATGATTTGATTCTAAGGAGAATGATTTGATTCCAACTGATGAGGGAAAAATGCATTTAGTTCAAACTATGGCCATAGCGGGGGCCAACAGAATTCACATTGGTGGTTCAAGTGGTCCTAATTTTGAGGATCTGGCAACAAACAAACAACAGCTTCATATAAAAGGATTGCAAACTTTACAAATATATAACCTTCCTCCTGAATTGCCCCAACTGAGGGAGGTCCAACTTGTCTAAGGTTAGAAAATTTGGAGTTATCTCTGGAAGATTATATAAAGTTATTCAGATGTTAGATTCAGTTCAACAGTGTACCTACCATCAGATGTCCAGACTTGAGGGTTGAATTGAGCTTTGAAAATTTTCTTAGGAGCTTAATAGGGAATAGAATTCTCAACGAGATTCAGGTCCTATCAAACCACTAGTGAGAGTTGTCGAGTATTCTAGAGATGTCGTTCCAGAGTTGGCCCCTCCTGATAGCCTTGTTTATCATACATACTCAGCCAAACACAAGAGTGGTAGAGGCATATTATATATTTACTTGTTGGGGATTTGGCTTGTGAAAACCTAAATTTTTTATGTTGCTTTAGCTCAGGTCGTGCCAAAAGAGAATGGATCTTTATTCTATCAAGATTTTTTTTGGAATGTCCACACCTACAAGACTTACTTGCCAGAAGATTATGTTATTTCTGATATTTTCAACAGGGCCGCCCTAACCACTATGAGGAGATAGAAGCTTCGAAGTATGAGGTCTCTTCCAACCCCCAAGGGACTGATGTGTGAGCTTCTCTCCGCTTCTCAAGCTACAGTAATGTGGGTGCAATTTTGCAATTCAATCTACAGTAATGCAGGTGTAAAAAAAACTATGGGAGCCAATTCCACGATTTCTCTCGCCTAGTCCGAACAGGTCCTAACTCGAAAGGGTCAACTGGCTCTCCCACGATGATTTGGCTCCTCCATTTCATAAGAGGATCCAATCCTAAGTAACTAGGGCTTATTTATGTGATTCCTTTGTTTTGAGGTTTTCATTTTTTTTCTAGTGTTTTGTTTTAGACAAATGTCGGTGTCTGTTTCTCTATTCTTGTATCCAAGGGACTGAGTGGTGCTCGGGTTGTATCTCTCTCTCAATATGGTAATCATCTTTCTTTATTCCCTTTTCGCATCCTCCACACTATGCTTCCTGTCGCCATTCCCTACTGCATCCTTTCGGAACAACTGTTGATGTTATTCTTCATGTAGTTTCTACATTTCAGCCCATGTTCCCTGCAATTCAGCTGCTCCTGTTTGCTCCCATCACTGTCCAACCACAATAAATCCTTTTCCCTTCCCAATAGGTGTTGTCCAGTCATCCCGGATCACTTCCCTGCCACCTAACTGTTGTCCCAAACTTTTTGCACTGCCTTCTTACCACATAGTTGTTAAATTTGTCAGGAGCCCAAGTGGGAGGACATTTGTCGTCCCAAAAGCTGCTGGTAGATTGGGCCTACACTCGTTAGAGGAATAGGTTGCCCCTCTCAGTGCCAGACTTGCTTGGGACTTTCTTAACAGGGTGGACAAGTTAGCTTACCAAAGCATTGCAGAAAAATATAGGGATAACTCATGGATCCCAAATAGTTGTCGGGCAGTCTCATCAGCCCCTCTCAGCTTATATTGATGAGTGATTGTCAAAGTTTTGTGACAGTATTAGATGGGAAGTTGGGAATGGACTCATGCCCCTCTCAGTGCCAGAATTGTCGGGGACTTTCTTAACAGGGTGGACCAATTAGCTTATCGGTGCATTGCAGAAAAATATGGGGATAACTCATGGATCCCAAATAGTTGTCGGGCAGTCTCATCAGCCTTGCTTATATTGATGAGTGATTGTCAAAGTTTTGTGACAGTATTAGATGGGAAGTTGGGAATGGACTCATGCCCCTCTCAGTGCCAGAATTGTCGGGGACTTTCTTAACAGGGTGGACCAATTAGCTTATCGGTGCATTGCAGAAAAATATGGGGATAACTCATGGATCCCAAATAGTTGTTGGGCGGTCTCATCAACCTACCATATGTTGATGAGTGCGCTTGTCAAAGTTTTGTGACAGCAGTAGATTGGAAGTTGGGAATGGACTCATGATTAATATTTTGAAACACATATAGATCTTGGATTTTGCCCACCTTGAAGTGGCCAATTTTTATTAATGTCAATGTGGGGATGATGATCTTGTCGTGGATGTTCTTAGCAATGGCTCATGGGACGAGGAGGCAATGCTAAGAAATTTTCGGGATCGAGCTAGTTGTTTTGATTTAGTAGATGTGGCTGCTTGGCAGATTAATTAGTGATAAAGCAACACTAATTTGGGCTTTCTCAGGTAATACAATTACAAAAAATGTCTATGCAAAATAGTTTGAAACCTGTCCTGATGAATATTTGTGGTTGGGAAAGTTTAATCTTAGTCCGCGCGAAAAGTTTTCTGGTGGTGTATTACTCACAATGTCATCCTGACAAATGTTTGGTTATGTAGGCATAATATTGGAGATGAATTGTTGCACCCATGGGGTTGTACTGTTGAGGAGAACACTTCACATTTAGTAGCGAGCTGCTTATTGCTGCGTGAAATACTTAGTAATTTGAAAAGATGGGGATTCAATTTGCCAGTTTTTTATTGGAGCAGCAAGGTGTTTGAGTTCTTTTCTTCTCTGTCGAAGGCGTGTTCTCTTCAAGGCCATATGTATTGTATTGTGGTATACCAAAGTTGGAGGAATAGAAATGCTAAGAAACACGGGCATTCGTTTCGTACGCCAACAGCTATTGTCGCTTCAATTCTTGAGGCACTCACCAAAACTTTTAACTGTCCCATTACGAAGCGTTGGTGCACCCTTCGGTCGAATAGGCTAACTTATATTTCCTCGTGGTGCCCCACAACTCGAGGTTGGATTAAGTTCAATGTTGATAGTGCTCTTTTATCTAACTATGAGCGGGCATTGGAGTAATCTGTCGTGATGATCAGGTCAACTCGTTAGACAATCAAAGACTGTCTAAGCCCCTAGTTGTTTGAGTTCAAAGGTATCATTATCAAAGGGGACAACATAAATGTAGTTGAAGCTTGCCAACAAAACATGAAGGAGGAAATATGGCGAGAGGTGGCCATGCATGGAGGAGGATTTGAGTTTTTTGACTTTGTTCAAATAAGTTATGTTTTGTTTTGTTCCTCGAGAGCTCAATAAGGTTGCCCATTTTTTGTGCAAGACAGCCTTATCGAGCTCCTTTGAGTGGAATGGTTTGAACTGCTCCCTTTTCTTTTGTCTTTACTAAGGGATGATTGTTCCGCTTTAGAATAGTTTTTTTTGTTATTTTTGAGGTCGTTGACCTATATATATGTTTTCCTTTTTTATTTAATACAAAATGCACACCTTTCAGGAAACCTAAGTTTACCTGTTGTTCTGTTGTCATATCCGCCCCACTTGCTCCGCGCTACCACCTTACCAACAACTTTTAGAGCCTGAACGACCACCACCACTACTTTGAGATCCCACCTTAATTTGATTATTTATGTCATGTCGTGTTGTTGTAATTTCTTTTTTAAGTTTGTTTGATTGTGACCATCTATTTGCTTCAAGTAATAATATTTATTTTTTATTATAATTTGGATTAACTCCATTATTAGTTAAGTTCATAATAAAAATTGCACGTGTCAAGAATGTAGAAAAAATCAGAAAAATGTCCTCCACAATTAATTTGATTAAGTGCGATGAACATGGTTTACAAATGCAACATCACACAAATCGAGTTAAAGTTCCTCTTTCTTGACTCTGTGGCTGAAATCCCTTAATTTGTTGCTCATTTGTAAAATGAAATATGCCAGTACATTTGGAATGCTGAAAATATCTTAGTTGGACCCTCATATTTCATAAGTCTTCTCACAAAGTCAAAACATAAAATTTTGTATGTTCACAAGGCAGTGATATGCATTTTGAGATGCACCAGAAACAACGAATTATGTGACTCATTTTGTACACATTATTTATCATTTAAAAAATAAATAAAATAATCCCAATCAAACCTAACAAAATAGGATTCCCCCTCCACCCGTGCGGCCTCCTAAGTTCTTCATTCAATGTACTCATATCTTCATTTTGGAACATGAGATTATACTCTAAATCGCAATCAAATTACTGAAACCTTTGCTACAATCGTATAAGATACTAGTGAACGAATACTATCTTATCAGGAGTTAATAATCTTTCCAAGTATTGCACCATATTTCCATTCCCCTTCATTCATTTCATTTGGAAAAACTCAACTTCAAGCATCAACAAAAACAATTGATGTCGTCCTCCACAAATTCAATGGTCTTAAACACTGAAAATCTTGAAGATCGTCTTGATTTTAAAAATTTAGGAAAATTTTTCAAGTTGAAAACTTTTGGAATTACTCTTCTTGATGTGGAAAAATAATGGTTGTTTTTTCCCTTTAATTTTCTAGGAATGTTTACATGGAAGAAAAAAGTTTTGAGTTCTATAAAGATGTATACAAGCAGTAAATGATTTTGATTCACTGTACTTAAATTGTTATATTTAGTGTTGTTGAGATAAGAATGATTAGGTCGGATGAGTGGTTTTACACTTAGAGACAAATGCGAAATGAGTATATCCACAGAAGGCTTGTTCTGCCTCCGGTGATAAACAAGATTTGAGAGAGTCATCTTGAATGGTTTGGTTACTTTAAACATCAACCATCTGGTAATCCGGTCAGGAGAGCAGATGTTTTAGATTCTACTTATGTTACGAAAGGTAGAGGTAGACCTAAAAAGATCTGGGCCTGTTGGGTAAAAAATGATCTTAATTTATTAGAATTAAACTAAAATATAACACTTAAAAGGACACAATGGAGAAAAAGGATTCATGTAGCCCACCCTACTTGGTAAGATAAAGGCTTGTTGTTGTTATTTTTATGTACACATATATTCAGTTGTTTAGTTACTCATTTTTATCAATCTTAAGTATGGAAAATGAATTTACTTCCATTAAGTCTACTCAGCCTATCCATTGCAGTCTCCTCAACTTTGGTTCAGATTTTTGATTTATTTCTATTGTGATCAGGTTCTTTGTGGGTGTCGTCCAGTAACTTTATTTTGTAAATCTCAAGGATTAAAATGCATATTTCATTAAGTCTACTTAGCTTTTGCTCACCCTCATGGTTTATTTATATTCTCTTCAAGTTCTTTGACTAAATTTTTACCTTCAATTTCTATTCTAAACTATTTACAGCTGTTGCTAAGACAGCTTCTGATTACTTTTGCTTTCTGTACCATCAGGAGTGACAATTCAATAAAAAACCACTGGAACAGTTCAGTCAAGAAAAAATTGGAATCATACATGGTTCAAGGTCTGATTGGAAGGTACCCAGGTTTAACCAATGTGAACTCCTCTACTTCAAGAATCCGGAAGAAGAATCATGATGGTGGCTTAAAAGAAAGACCTGACATGGAAGATTCCTCTGAATGTAGCAGTTCGGCTTTGGTAGCTTCTTCCCAATCTGAATGTGAAATGGCAAAACCAGTTGTAGGGGAGGATGCCATCAAAGAGGAGGCCATGGATTCACATTTACCAGTTTGCTCCAGTGAATATTATGGCTCAGTTGAAAAAATGATCTGTGATGACGTGCCTTCTGAAGTCCATTCAACTGGAAATTTGTTACCAAAAGATGAAGGATCTGCAACTGAGATTAAGAAACCTTCCGAGACCGATTCTAATGACAACGACCATGAGAATAAAGATATTTTGTTCCATAAACCAACACCATTGGAGACCTCTACCTCTGGCGCTGGATCAGGATTTGAGAATAAGGATAAAACCTGGATCTCTCTACATAATGGGTGCAGTTCAAACCTTTTTGATTCTGTAACGACCTTGGGTATGGAGAATTTGGACTGTGCTGCTGCTTTGAGTTACAAATCTGCTATTCACAGATCTGGAACTTCTATGAATTTTGTTCCTTTTTCATACCCCATCTTTCCAGTAAATACATCGCATGTTTATGGAATTCCGTGTTTTCAAAATTTGACAACTGTTCCCCCATCTTTTATTTGCCCAAGTGCTAGTGTTGAGATCCAGGATACATCTTGGAGGCTGCAAAATTCTGGAGCTGTTGCAGGCTTATTCATTGGTGTTCCTAAATCTGGTTGCCCTGCTGCTCTTGTTCCTGAAGCGAGTTCTTTAATTCATGAGACTATAGACCAGCAACTAGAGAGTGTAGTCCAGGAGCAGGAGAAACTAAGTATAGAGGAAACTCTAACAGCGACAGATTGTTGTGACAATGTGAGCAGGAATCTCTCTCTTATTAATGAGGAGAAAGTAGAGCAAGAAAACGTTTTGGAACCTGGAACTGTCTCTCCTGCAGAGAAGATGAAAGAAATTCAATCTGAAAATTTCTTGGATTCTGGATCTTTATTTTATGAACCTCCACGCATTCAGAGCTTGGAATTTCCATTTGTTTGCTGTGACATTGTGTCTAGTGACCTTCAGCAAGCCTATAGTCCACTGGGTATCAGGCAGCTGATGATGTCCTCAGCTTCCTGCAACTTATGGGACTCTCCTTCTCGTGATGATAGTCCAGATGGAATTTTAAAACATGCTGCCAAAAGTTTTATATGTACTCCATCTATCATGAAGAAAAGACAGCGTGAACTATTGTCTCCTTTGCAGGAAAGGAGATCTGATAAGAAATATGGTACAGACATGAACCGAGGGTCATTTTTTGTGCCTTTAATGAAGGGGGATGAAGCATATATTGAAGATATGATAGGAGAAGTTGATCCTGAGAATGTTTATTTGTCTTTAGTAGATGATGTTCGTGATTCTTCATCTGATTTGAAGGACAAACATGTGACGATTACTAAGCAAAATGAGAATCTGGGTGCCAAACTTACTCAAAAGAGTACCTGCAGTAAATCCTCCAGGGCTAGCAAACTTAAACAGAATGTAGAGGACTGGAGATATGGAACTAAAGTGCCTTCTGATGTTGATTCAGATGCAAAAGAAGCTGTAAGTTCTTTAGAGCATAACTGATATTTCTTGTTGATTTCTTGCTTGCTTTAAAGTATTTGATTTTGACTTAATTACTTGAAGCTGCTTTTAATCTAATGCAAAAGAAACTGTAAGTTCTTTAGAGCATAACTGATATTTCTTGATGATTTCATGCTTGCTTTAAAGTATTTGATTTTGACTTAATTACTTGAAGCTGCTTTTAATCTAAGTTCCAACAGAACTTGTTCAAAATGACCGGCTTGTACTTGAGCGGTGTATTGAGGGAACTCAAAATATATGTTTCTATTTGCTCACTTCCAACTTTTGGCTACTGCTGCAATACAAATATTGCCATCACTTCAAGTAAAATTCAGTTTTCTCATAGTTTGGAAAGAACAATAACTGTAATTTAGTTCACAAACCCATTTCAACATTATTGCCATGTCTTTGTGCGCTAGAATTGTTGTTTGTAATCAACAGAGGGAACTCAAAATACATATTTGCTCACTTCCAACTTATGGCTACTGTTTTAATACGAATATTGCCACCACTTTAGCCAAAATGCATTTTTCTTATTGTTTGGGAAGAACTATAACTGTAAATTTACAGTTCACAAACCCATTTCAGCATATACTGCCGTGTCTGTGTGTGCTAGATTTGTTTTTTGTAATCAACAAAGTATATATACATCAAATAGAGACCTAATTATTGTCTTTTTTTCCTGCTGGTTTAGGTGGGAGGGATGAAGAATGTATGAGATTTCAGGTTGTGATTTTTTCTAATCTACTGAGAACAAAATATATGTTCCCCTTATCCCAAGTTTTCTTAGAATTTCTTCTTGGTGAAGAAAGTATTCTTAATTTTTGCACCGAAGGCTAAAAATTTTAAAAAACCCTCATTCATTGTACTCACATATCATCATTTAAGAAAATGAGATTCTACTATAAATAGTAATTAAATGACTCAAATGTTTTTAATTCACTGCTACAATCATATCAACTGTTAAGTTATACAATCATTATCATACTAAAAATAAATAATCATTCTAAATTTTACACCATAATTCTTATTCTCCACCATTCTCCCGAAGAGAAATTTAATCTCAAACTTCAACAAAAATATAATCTCTCTCTAAGGACACTTGAAAATCATGAACGCTGTCTTGATTTTAAAAGTTGATGATATTTCAAGTTGAAAATTTTTAGAATCGCTCTTGTAAAAAAAAAATAATTAGGGTTTTTGAGAGTGAATTATTTATATGTTTTGTTTTCCTATTTTGAGAAAATTCGATTTTGTTTGTGTTTTAGAGATTGTATATTTGATTTCTACTCTAATGGAGTGTTGTTTGTTTTGTCTTTCTTTTGTAAGTGGTGTGTCTGTAGTTTGTGCATAAACAATTGATGAACCTTCTCGGCACTCGTACCTCATCGTTTCAACCCTATTTTTGTTGATTTCAGTCGGGACAGCTGGCCGATATTGTTTAGCTCCCTCCAAATACCGTTAACTACCCCAATTGTTATCCTTTGCTATCCACGATCATCTCCCTACTAAATCCGCTTCCCAAATACCTTCTAGGATGCCTTAGAACAACGTCATCTAATATCATAGTCTAGTAAACCCTGTATTTTTTAGGATTTTGTATTTCTTATCCAAATCCAAAAATAAAATAAAAAATTTCCCGCCATACACAACTCATAGCCTTGACCCTAAAATTTTAAAATTCATTTTTTTCATCTTCACTAAAATTTCACCCTGGCACCTAATACCATCCAAATCTAAGCCTTCTATCAAACCTTGATTTGCATTTCTACATTGGCCGAAAACTTGATCAAGAGAAAAGGACAACCCTTAGTGTGGTGCCCAACAACTTTTTATAGAAGATATGCGATGGAAAATTATTCAACTACAACAGATGCTTGCCCTTTGAGAGGAGATAATCACAACAGTGACTCACCATTATTGAGAGGGGAAAGTCAATTTCTTCCACTAGAAAAATTGCAATTACAATGAACCAATACTCCAACAATTTGGCATGTCATATTAGCAGAGAAGCCATGATTTTGGAGTGAAGATTGATTTGTCAGATTTTGATGGTTGCTTGAATTCAGACGAATTCATCTAGTGGCTCTAGATAATGGAGCGGGTATTTGAATATAAGGATACTCCACCAGGCATAATGGTAAATGTAGCTACCATTAAGTTTTTCTCTCTGGTGGAAAAATTTGATACACCTATGATAGCGAGAAGGGAAGGGTAAAGCTACTACCTGATCCAAATTGAAATAAGAGATGCAACGCAAATGCCTTCTCCTACATTCAATAGGACATGTTCATAAAACTCTGTCACTTGCGCTAGAGAGATTCTTTTGTGAAGTACACATCTGACTTCGAGCAATTTATGTTGAATTGTTGACTATGGAGTCCTAGAAAACACCATAGCTCAATATCTGAGGGAATTGAGATGGTTTAATGGAAATGTGGTACAGTTCTAGCCATATTGGATATCATAAAATGTCCAGACCCTAGCTTTGAAAGTGGAGAGATAACACAGCAATATCAGGTTCACACCACCCTCCAAATTGAGTTTAACCATCAAATCAAGCAACAAGAGTGCACCTAGTGGAGCACCAAGCCGACCCAACCAAAGGATGCACCCATAAAGAGTGAAGAAAAGTTGGAGCCCGTCAATACTCCTAAATCCATCCCTACTAGTAAATGCTTCAAGTGTTATGGTTTTGGCCATATGACACCTTATTGACTAAATAGAAGAGTGATTTATTTCATTGAGTAGGGAGCAGTTGAAGAAATAGACAGTGACAAGTGAGAATCTCAACTTCCAGCCGACATGAAAGAGATACGTGTGATTCAAGCTAAGCCCATCAGGAAATCTCTAGTCGGATTAACATTGGTCATCTTGGATGGTAGTGAGTCCAAGGAGTTTATACTAAAAAAGAGGCAGGCTCTATTGGATGAGTTGAAGAAAAGCTGGAGCCCGTCAATACTTCCAAATCCATCCCTGTTAGTAAAATGCTTCAAGTGCTATGGTTTTGGCCATATGAAGCCTTATTGAATGAACAGAAGAGTGATTTCTTTCATTGAATAGGGAGCAGTTGAAGAAAAAGACAGTAACACATGAGAATCTCAACTTGCAGCTGATGAGAAAAAAATACTTGTGATTCAAGCTAAGCCCATAAGAAAATCTCTAGTTGGATTAACATTGGTCATCTTAGATGACAGTGAGTCCGAGGAGTTGATACCAAAAAAGAGGTTGTCCCTATTTGAGGAGTTGTAGATGTCTGGACTGACAATTTACTTCTTGAGTGGTTATCATTGAGAGTGTTCCAGATTGTTATAGATTTCATTCCAAAGCTAGTACCTCTAGACCTACTTGTTTATCGATACGCCCAGCCAAGTATGAGGATTGAGAGAAGCAGACTACACCTTTGATGGTTAGAGGTTTGGTTCATGAGATTACTAGCAAGATGTAACTCCAGCTCTGATTGCACGAGAAAGAATGATGGTTATTTATTCTATCAGGATAGACTTTGGAAAGACGTGTGTGCTTCAGAGTTACTTTGGGTGGATATGAGCATAGACTTTACATTAGAGCTTTCCATGCCACAACACAGTCATGATTTTGTTATGGTTGTTGTAGATCAATTTTAGAAGCTTTCAGAGAAGAAGGTGAAGCATCTCTTACCAAACATCTGAATTGATTGTTTACTTTCTGAGTGGTTGCCACTGAGAGTTATCCAGTTAGCTATAGATTTCATTTCAAAGTTAGTTTCTCTAGACCTACTTGTTTATGAATATGCCCAGTCGAGTATGAGGTCTGAAAGAAGTAGGCTACACATTTAATGTGCAGTGGTTTGGTTCGTGAGAGTACTATGCAAGTTGTAGCTCCAGCCCTGATTGTACCAAAGAATAATAATTATTTATTCTATCAAAACAGACTTTAGAAAGACTTAAGTGCTTCAAAGTTATCTTGGGTGAACATGAGCATAGACTTTGTATTGGGGCTCCCAAAGCCAAAGCAATATCAGGACTGTGTTATGGTGTTGGTAGATCAACTCTAAAAGCTTTCAGAGAAGAAAGTGAAACCTCTCCTACAGAGGAGAAAGACGTGGGATGTTGTGATCTCAATTTCATTGTTCTGCGGATCGCACGATCCTACTAACACAGGGTGGCGGGACTTTCTCGCCTACTTCAGCAGCAAGCCCCAGGAGGCCCATATTTAATATTGTCTTTAATTAGAATTGGGGTTTTTGAGAAAGAAATATTTATATGCTTTGTTTTTTTTAGAGACTTTTTTTGTGTGTTTTAAAGATTGTATCCCTGATTTATACTCTAAGGGAGTGTTGTGTACTTTTTCTTTTGCAAGTGGTGTGACTGGAATAGGTGGTGAACCTCCTCAACATTGCATCATCGTTTCGACATTATCTTTGTTCTTTTCAGTATGGACAACAGCCGAGCGTCGGTTTTCTCACTCCAAATGCAGTTGACCGCCCCTGATCTCATCCCTTGCTATTCCACATTCACCTCCTCGCTAAATTTGCTTTCCAAATATTTTTTAGGAGCCCTAGAACAGTATCACTTACAGTTGTAGTGTTTCTTAAGTTTCGCAAAGATGATCATATATCTTAACAGATCTAGATGTATTGTATGACATTAGAATATACTTGACTCAAACTTTTTTAATTCACTGCTACAGTTGCATGAATTGCTACTGTGATACATTCATCACCATATCAAAAATAGATATATTTAAAAAAAAAATTGCTTCCCAATTTTATTCTTTATTGTCGAATCATTAGGAAAAAATTATCCTCATGCTTCAACAAAATCAGTTGGTTGTTATTCCTCATCAATTTATTGGCCTTTGGCACTAAAATTCTTGAATATTATCTTGATTTTTAAAATTGAGGATGAGATTTCAAGTTGAGAATAGTTGGAATCTCTAGGGAGGAATGATATTATTTCCCTGACATTTATAGCATTATTAGAATATTATGAAAGAAGAAAATCTTTTTGAGTTTTGCAAAGAGGGTGTTAAATTTGAAAATATCCTTATTCATTGTACTTATATCTTCATGTTTTAACATAAGATTTTGCTCTAAATAGCAAATGATAAAATTTTTTAATTCACTGTTGCAGTCAAATAAATTGCCATGGTGATAAAAACTTTACTATACTAAAAATAAATATAAACATTTTTTTGAAATTTGTACATTTGTTTAATTCTCCATCGTTTCCCTCATTTGGAAAACTTCTATCTTAGGATTTAACAAAAATAATTTGTATCATCCCCTTTAATCTATTAGCCTCTAGTAATTAAAATCTTGAAGAAATGGTTCAAATTTTGGGTTGAGAATTCTTGGAATCACTCTAGGAAATAAAAATATTTGTTACCTTTATCCTTTTAATATTTCTTGAGCTTCACAAAGATGACCGTGAATATTAAAAGACCCTAATTTATTATGCTATTGTCTTCATTTTAGATCATGAGATTACGGTTTAAATATCAATCAAATAACTCCAACCTTTTTTAATTCATTGTTATAGTTGCATGAATTGCTATAGTAATATGGTCATTATCATACAAAAAATATTAATTTTTTTTCTAAATTTTGCACCATAATTATCCATGAATATGTCGATTTTTGACACTAAAAATTTTTTATTTTGAATTAATTTTAAAAATTTAAGATGTGATTTTAAGTTGGGAACTTTTGGGGAGTCACTTTAGAGAGAAAAGTATTTTTTTACCCTTATAGTTCTCTTAGAATATTTTCATTAAAAAAAATAAAATATCATGATTTTTTGTACTCATTTCTTTATTTTATAATGAAAATTTCTTCTTCATAAAGTATTCAAATGACTCATACTTTATTATTATTTGTTGTAGTTGCATGAAATACTATAGTGATATAAATACTACCATTCATAAAATAAATTTTATTTCTGAAATTTTTGCTATAATTCTTACTCTCCATTATTCTCCTCATTAGGAAAAACTTAACCTTAAGGTTCAACAAAAGTATTTGTTATTCCCCACGATTCAATTGAACCTTGACAATGAAAAACTTGAAGATTGCCTTGATTTTAAAAATAATGGATGAGATTTTAAGTTTCTAATTTTTAGTCACCCTTCTGAGGAAAATTATCTTTTCCCCACACTTATATTTTCTTGGAATATCCAAATGGAAGAATAAAGTATTATTGAATTTTACAAAGATGGCTACAAATTTTAAAAGATCATGATTCGTTCTACTCATATTTTTATTTTAGAATCTGAGATTTTATTTTAATTAGCTATCAAATGACTCAAAATCTTTTTTTATTCAGGGTTGCAATTATATCAATTCTACAAAAACATTATCTTATCGGAAATAAAAGATATTTTCTAAATTTGGCAATATAATCAAAACCATCATTTGGAAGAACTAACATCAAGCTTTTAAAAAAAAAATCTATTTTCCCACAATCTATGGTTTTCAACACTGAAAATCCTAAAGAACGTCTTGATTTTAGAAAGCAAGGATGAGATTTCAAGTCGAAAATTCTTGAAATTACCCTAGGGCAAAAATATTTGTTGCCCTCACCCTTATAGTGTTCTTGGACTTCCTTCATTAAAGAACGTCTTCTTGAGTTCTATAAAGCTGGATATAAATCTTAGAAGATCCTGATTTATTTTATTTAGATTTTCATGTCAAAATTTGAGATTCCACTCTAGATAATAATCAAATTACTTAATTTTTTTTTAAATTAAATGTTGATCCTATACTAATGCAAACATTGCTAAATTTTGCACCACAATTTTTAGTCTTCCTTGATCCCCTCATTTGAGAAAACTTAAACTCAGACTGTCACAAAAAAAGAAAGTTAATGTTGTCCCCCACAAATCTATTGGTTTATAGCACTATGAAATCTCAAATATTGGCCTAAGTTAAAAAATTAAAATTTATATTTCAAGTTGAGAGTTCTTGGAATCACTCTAGAGGGGGTATATATAGCACTATGAATTCTTAGAATCCATTGTCCCCCAAAAATCTATGTTGATATGTTCTTGTTAATTCTTATTCCACCTATAGTGATTCTAAGAATTCTCAACTTGAAATCTAAATTTGAAGTTCTATAATGAAGATATGAGTAAAAAGAATTGGGATCTTTGAAGATTTACTCTTAGTCTTTATGACTAGAAACCATTATTGTAGTTGAATAACATGCTACAATAGTACATGCAACATCTTTCTAAAAATAAATATATTTTCAAATTTTCACCATAATATGCTTCGTTTGAAAAAACTCAACTTCAAATTTCAAAAAAAGCAACTGTTTGTCTTCCACAAAACTAAGAGTCTTTATTTTAACAATATAAAATCTCGAAGATCGTTTCTATTCTAAAAATCAGGGTGAGATTTCAGGTTGAGAAATCTTGGAATCTCTTGAGCGAGGAAAAATATTTTTTGCCCACACAGTAAGTGTACTCTTAGAATAACTATAGTTGACAAGAAAATTTTCTTGAGTTCTATAAAATAGCTACAAATCTTAGTAGTTTCTAATTCATTGTATTTCTTTTTTTATTTTAGAACTTGAGATCCCACTCTAGCAATCAAATTACTCAATTTTTTTTTAATTTACTTATTTAGTCCCATGAACTATTAGAATGATACACACACTATCTTATCAAAAATAAATATTTTTTTCTAAATGGAGTATTTACAAGCATACCGCAAAATTCTTATATTTTTACACATCTAAAACCTAAACTTTCATATTATCATACATATCACTCAAATCTTTGACATAACATCAAAATATTACTCGCACTAAAATCTTAAAAGTGACGTACATCTTTTTCATGCATTCATTTTTAATATCAAAATGTTATAAATGTAAATATAAAATTTTGGGTGTTAGATATGTCAATACATAAGAATTGTGGTATGCACCATAATCTTTATTTTGTATTAATCTCTTCTTTTGTGAAAATATAACCTTAACTTTGAAAAAAATAATTTATGCTATTTCGCATGAATTTTTTGAACTTTAATGCTATGAATATCTTGAAAATTGTCTAGATTTTAAGAACTTAAAATGTGATTTTAAGTTGAGAATCCTTATGATCACTCTACGGGGTGAAAATATTCGTTGCCCTCGCCCTTATTGTGTTCCTTGATTATCTACATAGAAGAAGAAAGTCTTTTAGAGTTTCTTTAGACGGTTATAAATTTTAAAATATTCTGATTCATATCATATATTCATTTTAGAACTCAAGATTCCACTTTAAACCCCAATCAAATGACTCAAACTCTTTTTTAATTCATTGTTGCGATGTCATGAATCGCTACAAACATTATCTTACCAAAAATTAAATATTTGTTTTAAATTGTCCGCCATAACTCTATTTTCCACTATTTCCAGCATTGTAAAAATATTAATGCTTCAACACAAATAGTTTTATTGTACCCTAAAAATTCACTGGTCTTTATGATTTGAATTCTTGAAGCTTGCTTTGATTTTAAGTATTTTTTGTTGTAAAAATTCTCTCCAAAATGATAAAAATAGGTATTTAATTCCCAACATTCCTTCTATTTTTCCAACTAGAAGGAACTTTTTAAAGTTTTATCTTGTTTTATCGTCATGTTCTCTATAAATAACTCAATATTTAAATCATTGATATCATTTGTGGTTGGTTATGTGTGGTCTCTCCTTATAATATTCCATGTAAAAACCATTGTTTTGCTCCCTTCTTTACATAGATGGACCTTCTTTAAGATTTACATTCTTCAATATTAAACCCTATCTGAATTCCTCTTCAAAATCAAAAGAAAATTTATGGCCACTCTCCTATTTTTGCTATTCTTCAAACTAGATAATCCAAATAGAACTTTGTAGTATTCTCTATCATATTATATTTCTCTTTTTGCTCTGGTTGTTCTTGATAAATGCCATTGATGTGCTACTATCATCATCAAATTAATAAATGTGGCTTTTTTAAAAAAAATAATATGGTGTTTTACATTTTCACCACTTTTTTAAAAAAGATAATATGTTGTTTTACATTTCTTTTGTGATATTTTATTTTCTCCACATGTAACTCTTTTTGAACTTCAAATTTGGTTACAACATTTTTAATCCCTAGACCTAATATTTTATGTCTTCAGCCTTAAAATTGTTAGCTTTAAATGAATTCCTTAAACTCTGCTAGTCCATCCACCCATGCTAGCTTAAAGTCATCGAAAGTGCATTTTTTCTCACTTATCGATACATCTTCCATTCCTACATTGCTGCCAATAGTGGCCGGTAAATAGGAAAAATTTAGTAAATTACATAAATAACACGCAAATCTTTTGCATTTACATATTTCACGCCTAAACATTCATATTCACACATACACTACAAGAAAACTGTGAATTTGGGTTTGAATTAGCATCGGACTTATTTCTGATGCAAAATTAGCGACCGATTAGCGTCGATTTAGTGTCGGCGCGTTGTTCCTCTTCCAAAAAATCGACGCAGAAAAGTTGCGTCGAGTCGACGCATTGACGATGCTACAAAGTTTGATTAGCTTCGACTATGGCCGACGCTAATCTCACTTATTAGTGTTAGCCATGGCCGACACTAATGCCCTAAAATAGCCCTCCCGTGAACTGTAGCTCTACTTCGCACTCATTTCCTTTGGCTTTCAGCCGCCTTTGTGGCCTCCGAGCTTCTCCGGTTATTTCGGGTCTGATTCATCGCTCCAACCCCATCCAAAGTGAGAAATCTTCTTCCATGTCTCTAAGCTTTGGTTTAGTCTAGGTTTTCTTCTTTTTTTCCTTGCATAGGTGTTAGATCCAAAAATACGTAGGTTTTGCTCAAGTTTTTTTTTGTATTTCATTGTTAGGTACGCAATGCATATATATTTCATTGTTTTCCCTAAGTTTAGGTGTGATATCTGTAAATACATAAGAAATTTGTGCTATGTGTGAAAATTTTGGTGTGAGGATATGTAAACGTATAAGAAAATTGTAGTATGTATGTAAATATGAAATTTGGGTGTGAGATATGTGAATGCATAAGAAAATTGTGGTATGTATGTAAATATGAAATTTAGGAGCGAGATATGTGGAATGTATAAGAAAATTGGGGTATGTATTTAAATATGAAATTTAGGTATGAGATATGTGAATGTATAAGAAATTTCGTGATATGTAAATATTTTGGAGTGAGATATGTAAATAGATAAGAAATTTGTGCTATGTATTTAGGGATGAAATTTTTTGTGTGAGATATGTAAATACATAAGAAATGTGTGTTATATATGTAAATAGAAAAATTTTGGTGTCATGTGTAGGTTCAGTGATAGTCAATATACCACTTTGTTGTCCGATTATGAGTTGTGGACGCGGACACCGGAGAAGAAGAAGGGGAGAGTGTACGGTCTCGGAGCAAAGGGGATAGCGTTTGAAGCCGAGCGTTCTCGAGCAGCTTAGGGCGGCCCTAGCTCATTACAGGCTAAGCATGAAGAGCTTGGCAGACGTGTGAAGATGATGAATGAAGAGCTCCGGCATGTGCGTGAAGGCCAGCATCTCGTTGCAGATAGCCTAGCACGCTTTATGGAGAGTTTTGATCACTAGAGCAAGTGGCCCTAGGTCATTACAAGTTGTGGACGCGAACACCTGGGAAGAAGAAAGGGAGAGTGTATGGCCTCGGAGCAAAGGGGATAGCTTTTGGGTGGCCCTAGCTCATTATAGGCTCAGCATGAAGAGCTTGGCAGATGTGTAAAGATGATGAATGAAGAGCTCCGGCATGTGCGTGAAGGCCATCAGCTCGTTGCAGATAGCCTAGCACGATTTATGGAGAGTTTTGATCGCTAGAGCAAGTTGCACATGTGTCCGGCCGAGGAGGGGTAGGATGAAGATTAGGTTTTTCTGTGTTTGATGATGTTCCCCCGACATAGGGGTTGACTTTATGTTTTTTTCATTTTTGTATTGTACGAACTTTCAGTTTCTTGTCTTGTGAATGCTGAGCACTTTAATTTGCTTATATTTAATCTGATTTGGTATCATTATGTGTATGCTGGAGATTTCTTTTATGAGTTGTGATGATAGATAAATATTATATTATTTTGATTGTTTGTTATGTATAATTGTTTTGTTGTATTTTTTGTTTCTTACAATTTAACACCCTACAATCAGCCAACGATATAAGTCACCGCTAAAACGATGCAATAAAGTCGAAAAACCTGACGCTAATTAGTGTCGGATATGGCTGATGTTAGTTAGTGTCAGTCCTAGTCGACGCTAATTAGCGTCGGATTTTTTTGACGCTATTGCATCGTTACGCCAGCATTGCTTGCATGCTCGACTATATTTTTCAGTGACGGCCGTTTTCGACCCTAATGCGGACTCAAATTAAAATAGTGTAATACCTGTATGCATATACAGTACAAAAGATGTTACTTTTACAGAAACTTTGCAATGATTATACGAGATATGTGTTCTTGTCAAAATTTTTTCTGTTTGCTCTTTATCTCTTTTAGAATTCATTTCCTCTTTTAACTTAGTTCTGGGAGAATTCATTTGTTTGTAACTTTGTGGAACGTTCCATGGTTTTCTTGCAGCAATGTAATGCAGTATTAGCAGAGCGTATTAGTAGTAATTTGGAATCTCTATCTGCTTGCTCTACCTTTATTTCCCCTGGTGCATGTGGAACAAAACATGCTGAATGTTCCGTAACGCTTACATCTTTACAATATCCGCCATCGTCTAAGAAGCCACAAATTGCTGTTGAGAAGTTTGCTCCATCCATTGATGCTGACCATGAAATTTTTAATATGTAAGTTATGAAGGTGTAGCAATTGTATGATTCTTTATTTTTTCCTCTATCATTACTTTTGTTTAGTTCTATTAATCTACATACTACAATTTTTACAAATCCCGTCCTATTTTACTGTAGGAACATTTACATAAATACCCCTCAGTTCATATTTATTTACATATCTAGCACCTAAACTTCGATTTTTATATACATGCCACCTTACCTATGTATGAAAAGCTGTATTTTACATTTTAAAAGTTAAAACGTTGGTATTTTTGATGTGATATGAACAATTTGGGTGTTCTAAAAGTAAAATGTAAATTTTAGGTGTTAGTTATGTGATTACATAGGAATTGGGTGCTATGTATGCCCTTTATTGTATTCCTTGAAGCTTCATGATTTGCCTTTTAGCTGGCTTCCCTTCTTTTGTTTATTTTGACCACTTATATTCTTAAGCCTTGTGTGTCTGAAGTTTGAGATAGTGAAGTGAATGTTTATGAGAAAAGTGTCGAAATAGTCCCATGATTCTTTGGTCATTTTAGTCCCAGAGTCTATACAAGTATTCATTTAGTTGTCAGACTTTTTTAATATAGGCTAAAAATTTCCGTATGGAATTTCAGCAACAATTTAAAGATCTAAGGACTAATTTGGTACTTTTATAGATTTTGGGACTAAAATGTCCTCATTAAACAGTCAGGAGATTATTTCGACATGCTTTTTTGAAGTTTTATAATCTTGTTTTCTTTCTCCTTTTAGCTTTGCTGATACTCCTGGCATCAAAAAAGGTTTAGACTCTCCTTCATCATGGAAGTCGCCCTTGTTCCTTAACTCATTTCTTGCAGGAGCAGACTTTACATGCGAGGTAGCTCGACCAAGCTAACATTTCCTTTCCTGTTTTTGCTTCTCTTTTTTCCTTCCCTGATTCTCTTCATTGTTCACAACTATATATTCATGTCTAATGATTAATGCTAATGTCAGCTTGTAACTGATAATAAGATGCACTGATAAAAACATTTTCAACTAAATCAACTTCACTTTTTCTTTTGTTGATTTTTAAACCTTTTCTGTGATATATATTATATTATACTATATAAAGCAATGTTTTTTTTATAGAATGGATGGACATTGATTTTGCATCTTATATTAGGGGCATTTTATTTTCACCTCACACAATTTTATATTAGAGACAATTACTTTATTAAGCTTTTTATGTGATATATATTATATTATATGATACCAACTGTATAAAGCAATGGTTTTTTTTCTTGATAGAATGGATGGACATTGTGTTTCGATTTTACATTTTATATTGAGGGCATTTACTGAAATACCGCACAATTTTTATGTATTTGCATATCTAACACCTAAACTTTCATATTTACATGCGCGGCACTCAAATCTTCAATATCACATCAAACCCATCACTTTTACTTAGTTTTTTAAAAGTGAAATAGTACTTATTATGCATAGTATTAGTTTATGACACAAAAAATGCTATAAATGTAAATATAAAAGTTTAGTTGTTAGATATGTAAATACACAAGTATTATGTGGTATGCATGTAAATTTTCCTTCATATTTCAAATCAAAAAAACATTGTATCCTGCAGGCTTTTACGTTTTTGTCATACAATATTAAGGCCTCGTAAATCCCCTCAATCTTTTTGTTAAAAATTGGCTTATTCACAAAAGTTGGATTTTCAGGATTTCAGATATTTTATGAGCCCTGGTGAAAGAAGCTATGATGCTCTTGGTCTTATGAAGCAATTGAGTGAGAAAAATGCTGGTGTGATAGCGGAGGCTCAAGAGGTATTATCTAATGGTGGCCAAAAGTTGAACTTTGACAATGTTAAATCCAATAATTCGTCACGAGAGAACGAAGACTCTGCGAAAGAACAGGAAAACCTCATTCCCATGCCCTCAAATATTGTGGTAATCATCTCTCACTCTGGTTTGAGTTTTTTTCTACTGTTTTTCATTTATTTTTTTCTATTCTTCGTTCATAATTAGCAATGCACTTATCTATATAAATACTAAGCCATAGTTACAAAAGGAGAAAAAAAAAACTTTGGGTAATCTTTGATATTTTGAGTGTTTTTTCTCTAGTAACTGTGGCTATATATATATATATATATATCTGAGTGCGTGCGTGCGTGCGTGCGTGCGTGTGTGCGCGGATAGAGAAGATATATTGTGTTGCTGGGACAAGGTCACTGTAACTATGGCTTATATCATGAAATGAAATTATATGTTGCTTTTAAATGAAACAATAATAACTGTTTATATTTTTGGAAGATCTACATACACCTCACACAATTCCTAACACCTAAATGTTGATATTTACATTTATACCTCTTTTATATCATTCATGTTAGCAGTTTAATGCCAACGCAGGCTGAAGGCCGTGTTCTAGATTTCACCGGCTGCAACACACCTCTTGAAAAAACCAAAAGCCTTAAAACGAAGCATGTCTCCAGTCCTTCAATCAGCAGCCCAACAACCTCTCATCTTCTTCGAGGTTGCCGATAACCGCCGGATTATTTTTCAAATTGCAGTAAATAATAATAACCCCACCGGCGGTAACTTCGAGGGGGGAAAAATGAGATTTTTGCGAACCCAACCATTTTTCTACTGCTGAATTATATCAATCTGCATATTGGGTCCTTAAGGGGTAAGATCTACATCAAGTTTGATGTTTAATGTTGTACTAAATACATCAAAGTAAATTTATTTTGATTTTATCTTCTTTTTATGGAGCCTTCGTTCACAGCACCACTGAGGTGAAGTGAAACAGTCATGAAGTAATTTAATTTTGATTTTTATTTGCTTGTATTCAAATTCCTTCATTTGTTATCTATGCATAAGCTTCATCATGATTCGCAGAACTATTGAAGTGAACTAAAATACTCTTCTGATTTGGTATATATGGCTTTTCTCTAGATTTGTTTTACAGTAATTTATTTTGTTATAAGAGAAAAGTGTCAAAATGATTCATTAATTTTTAGCAGGAGTTACAAAAATATCATTTTAGCCTGCAGAGTCTTAAGTTGAAAATAGTTCAAGCATTATCTAATTTAGCACTTTTATGAACTTTTATCTAATTAATATCACCTTTTTTTCTTTTGGCATATATACCATCTTTTCTATGCATGGAAAGGTGTATTTTATGTGATATAAAAGACATGGGTAGTATGAAGCTTAAAAAGTGAAGTATTATTGTTAAATATGTAAATACATAGGATTGGCTGGTATGAACCTAAATGGCTCCTTTTTGGTTTAGAAATCAACCAAATTTATAATCTATGTTATCTTTTTGCATTGCTATGCTTTGGGCAATTTTACTTTTTGACAAAATTTGAATATATCAGCCAAATTCTTGCTTGATAGAATTTTGTCAAAAAGTAAAATTTTAATGGTTTTGGTCCATACATCAATGTAGAACACATTTAAAGTACTTGTTCTTGTTTTATTCACCTAAACACTTCTTATTGTCTCAATGTTTTATTAGTTTCCATGCTAGAGAACATGAATAAGTACTGTTATTATCTTCCATTTAGCTTATTAACTATATTGTTTTATATCATTATAACTATTATTCTCTTCATTTAACTATATTGTTTTATATCATTATAACTATTATTATTATGTCTTCACAAACATCTTATAATGCTATGTGTTCCTATGTGAAATGTATGTCGAGGCCACAAGGGAATTTAATAAGATCCTTCTATAAATCCTGAAGTTCAAAGAGTACTATCACAAATCTCCATGATTTGATCAGATATTGAAGAAAAATGAACAAATGTATGTTTTACTAGTAACCAAACCCACACTCAATTCATATTTATGATTCACAATTCCAAATATCAATTGAAATCAGATATTGTGTCCTTTTAATATGAGCTGAAAAGTGCAATTAGTCTGTGTAAAAAGATAATTTAATGATCTCCTAGATTCCCCCCAACAAATCTCCTGAATCGAAGAAATTTACAAAATGCTTAAGATTGGCAAAAAGCATTAGTCCATTAAGATTTGCATCGGATAAAAATAAGCCAATTATAATGAATTTATTAAAAAGCAAGCATTATATTTTATTTAAATGTTTTTTATCTTTCGCTAATTCATCAAAAATTTATATTTGATTAGATAAAAATTAATTTATGAACAATGTATTATTAATTCTCCATAAATTTAAATATCCAGCTAGCTCAATTAATTCTAAGCCTCATGCCTTCGTTAAACGTTACTGTAAATCTCTCTTTAGATGCCCCAACTTCACAGAAGAAGGTTACTAGCCAAATAACTATAACTATAACCATAACTATAGATATATATATTTAAAAATAACATGTCTTCGTTCCGCTAGCGCCTCGCGTTGACTTCGCCTTCGTTTTAGGAAAAACTCGCTTTCGTCTTCGGTTTGGTAAATACTGACGTCGTCTTTGTCATCAGTACTTGCGTCGTCGACGTGCCTCGCGTTCTCGCGTTGTCTGCTTCGTCTGGCGGCAGAGCTACCCGGTGTGTTCGACAGCTGTGCCGAAACCCGTCGTGCCTCGCTTTTCTCGCGTCGTTTGCTTCTTCTGGCGGCATAGCTACCCGGTGCGTCTCTACAGGCCCTGCTTCTTCTTAACAACTGCGTTATCTGCGACTGAGCCGATGCGTGGCACTGGCCGCAGTAATGGCCTCAGGGCTTTACTATGTTGCCGCCCTTGCCTGTGAATGATAATCCTGTCAAACCCTCCAATGCTACAGTGATTTACAAATGCAGCTCCCACTTCCACCTCGCAGGTAGTCCAATATTCTCGCAGATGTACCATGATTTTGTTACAGGATATGGAGACTGCAATCTCATCAAGAAAGTAGAAGAAAAGGCAGGAAAACCAGCAATATTCTTCTCTGACGCTGAAATTTCAACTCGTGCAGGAAAATACTAATTTACTCTAGTTAGAAAGTTCCAATTAGGTTGCCCTGAGATGGAGACTATCAGGAAGGCTTTTGAATATTTCAAACTAGTTGGGGCTTGACAGGTGGGTCATTTCGATGAAAGATATGTTATGATACAGCTGAGTATAGAAGAAGACTACACAAGGATTTTCTCAAAGAAATTCATCACAGTCGAGGACAAACATATGAAATTGGTCAAATGGACTCCTGATTTTGATCCCAGTCAAGAACCCCCAATTGCACCTTTCTGGTTCTCATTACCTGAACTCAAACTTCAATTTTTTGACCTACCTATCTTATATGCAAATGAGACTATCCTTGGAAAACATTTACAGATAAAATTTACCCGCAGTTCATTTCTCAAGGCCCTCTATTGCAAGGATTTTGATTGAAAGATATATTACATTACCAGATGTAGAAGAAATTTGGTTTGGCTCTACTCACAATGTTTATTGACAAAAAATCATTATGGAACAAAAATCTTACTATTGCAAGCACTGCAAGATGTTTGGACACCCGCAGGAAAAATGTTTCATATTGCACCCACAGTTGAGAACTAATAGTCCAAAACAGGAACATATTGTAGTGCACCCCACGTGCCTGAACACGCTCCTAACAACAAAAGAGGAACATATTGTAGTGCACCCCATGTGCCTGAACACGCTCCTAACAAACTGGATGACAGTCGACCTGATGAGGGAATCACCACAAGATAGGAGTTTGTGTTTGCCCCTGGGAACCCTTCTCCTGGTCATACTACAATGGATAATGTCCCTATTCAAGAAGAATTACGTGCAAAGGTGACAATTCACACTTCATATACACTGGAACCAATCGTTGTGACAACCATTGCTTTTCCTTCTACTGCAGTTCTAAATCAGACTGATTATCACACGAGCCAGTCTTGTGATGAAAAATGGCAGGTTTACACTTCTCAGTGGAAGAAGAAGGCTGAGGGAACACTCCAACTTGAAAATTTAATGGATGATACATTGGTTACTCCTGGCAATGGCACGACACTTCAAAGTTTGTTATTTGGCTCCGCTTATAAAACTAGAGGAAGAGGCAGGACTAAACTGACTCGTCTCTAGCTTTTGTTTTCTACATGTTAATTTGTTTGAGTTTATCTGTATCTTTTTGTTAGGGTATTATTGTACTTCGTATCGTATGAGTAGGGTGTCTCTATTGGGTTCTCTCATACAACCTTACGAGTCCCGATCATCATTCATATGCTTAAGAATTCGAGTTCCACACCCTACACTTGGGGGGAACCAAACCCCAGACCACAATAGACTTACAACTGACAAGCAAATGTCAGACCAACCCATCTAAGTACGCAGCGTATATATATATTGTGATATTTAAGAATACCGCTCTCTATATGTGATATCCATTCCCGTAGAAATCAAACCCGAATCAAAAGAATCTTACGACTAACAACACAACTACCTACCAACATGACACCCAAAAATATGTATGTATTACTATGTATGTGTGTATGTATTACCAAGGTTTAAAAATTAATCGGACAACATATTAAATATTAAATCTAACTTAAATTATTGTAAAAAATAATTAAATGATACAATAATATTATTTTTATTAATTTAAAAAATAAATTTTAATTTAAAACAATTTACTTTTAAATATTCTAAAATAATGTTTTAAATCAAAATGATGAAACAATATTTTCTTCATTTTTAATTTGAATAACTTTCTTTTTTAAGCAAATGGCCAAAATAAAAAAGCTAAATTTGATTAATATTTGAAAATTAGACCTATTTAGCCGGTTTAACCACAATTAAGACTGATTCAATGATTGTTCCTTGCAAAAATAATGTTGAATTGGATCTGACCATTGGAACATCAGTTAGCCGGTTTAACCACAATTAAGACAGATTCAATGATTGTTCCTCGCAAAAATAATGTTGAATTGGATCTGACCATTGGAATGACCGATTCACAGTTAAAGTGAGACAATGTTTCCTTCATTTTTAATCTAAATACCTTTCTTTTTAAGCAATTAGCCAAAATAAAAAGACTAAATTTGATTAATTTTAGAAAATTGGTTCTATTCATCGGAAAAAATTTGTGTGATAGACGTACGTAGTGCTGCGTACGATATTGAGGTATACCAAGGGTACAAGAGGGTTATATCCGCAGTATAACTCATATACCGAGGGTATTAGAGGGTTATATCCGCAGTATAACTCATTGTAACTTATCTGTAACCTTCTGTAACTTTCTTGTAACCTACTAATAAATTTTTAATATATGATAACAGAAGCACAAAACTTATCTTATGTTACAAATATGTTACAGAAGGTTACAAGGGGTTATATCGCGGATATAACCCCCTTGTACCATCGGTATAACTTGCAAAACTAATCTTATGTTACAAATATATTACAGAAGGTTACAAGGGGTTATACCGCGGATATAACCCCCTTGTACCATCGGTATAACTTCAATATCGTACGCAACGTTGTGTACATCTATCGCATGCAAATTTTTTTCCCTATTCATCGGCTATTCAACCCCAATTATAAATGATTCAATCATGGTTCAATGCAAAAATAATTTTGAGCATGAATTGAACATGTGGAATGACGAGATCAAAGTTAAAAAGGATCCAATCCAGTTTTGAAACCAGGTTTCTAACTTGAATTTCTGATGTAAATTGAGAAGAAATCCAATTATAACACAGCCGAATTTAAAACCTGGAAACTTAAAAAAACAAAAAGTGTACAGAAAAAATAAATTACTAAAAGACGAGAACTTGCTATCCATATTCAGCTACACAGAATTACTCTGACAACACATCTACCATAATAAGGTAATTCCAGAAAGCAGAAACCTCTTGCAGGGGAGAAGACCAGAAAAGATGAAAACTTAGTCCAGTCTTACTCTCTCCAATTCACCAATTATCTCGTCAAACTGCAACTCAGCAAAAGAGGCGAGTAACTAAATTAGGAATAGCAACTATCACATGGATTTGGCTCATGCAGATTAACGTAAAATTAAAATTATATTAGTGTAGAAAATTCAATTGGCTTTACATGAGTGCACTAATCTGAAAGCAAATCCAATGATTTTAATATCAATTTCATGAGGATTTGGTTCGGTGGCCCTACAGATTTTTGCCATGCACACAAATGTATTGTAGAGCCATTGAATTTTTTTTCAGATGAATGCAAACAATTATTTATTTATGTTGCGCTCATCTCAAAGCGAATCCAACTATTGTTGAATCAATCCTCGCTAAAATTTGGTCGGGATATTCTAACCCTATGTATTTCTAACGTATCAAAAGAATGTAATTTAAAATTCAAGATGAATGCAATGCGTGATTAGTCGATTGATAATTAAATTGCACGCATCTCAGAGCAAATCCAATAATTACAAAATCACACCCCCACCAAAATTTGGTAGGAAACCCCTATAGATTTCTACCATGCCACAAAATTCGAATTCAAAATCATTGGAGTTGCTTTAAAATAAATGCAATATACAATTAATCAATTTCACTAACATGATAAAAGTTTGTAATAAAATCATTAGATTTGCCTTGAGATGAATACAATACAATATTAATCAATCAGCAATGATATTATATGGACGCCAATAGGAAATTTTTTCAAAAAAAAAAATTTCCACTAACTAGAACTTATATGGAAACCAAAAGGAAATCAAAGGGTGTTTTCCTACTAACCTTTAGGATTTGATGCAAAAAGTAATCACCGTGCAGCTTTCGTGGCTTTGTCTCCAAAACATGAATAATGTCCTGCGTTCAACTAAGTATCAGAAAATGAAAAGCAAAAAGAGCTTTACAAAAGAAACAGCAAAATGTGGACGTTTTCAGAACTTCGTTAGATTAGACTGCAAGGCGGGTGACGCGGAAGAGGTATTGACCAGTAACATGCTAAAGGGGAAAGCGTTGCGTTCAACTCTTCAAATTTTTTTTAAGAAAAAATGAAGTAGAGGAACTATTTTTAGACACAACTAATCATTAAATCATGTATTTGATGAATACATCTCGTCATAAAGTAACGGTAATATGAGAGTAAAAAATTTAATGCATTAATCTGAGTTTTGAATAATAGTATGACCAAAACTTTAGGCCAACATTAGCAACATTTATAATCCCAGCTGAAAGATACTGAAGCACTAACATATTTCACAACTTTCCAATATTATAAATCAATGGAATATCTACATCTGAAGGTTGAATACAAAGAGAGAACTTACATCAATAATGTAGAAATCCAAATTAGAATTGCTGATGATTTTTCCATCACTATCAACGGCATGCATTTTATGTTTGTATGTCATCAAAATGGTCCTGCAAGTTTAAAGATAAAAATAAAAGATAATAGCCATCAGCAGAAATAATAAGAGGATTGATATACACAATTCATGATGTTGTGTGAGGCTAGGACTAATAATGGAATTGCAACGTTCGATATACGATATCTTATATGATTGATCGAAAAATCAGTAAAAGAATTTTAAAATCATGTCAAAAAAGAATCTCTTTAAAGGAAATTTGTCAGATGTCAAAAGAGTTAAGCCACAAGAAAAAATAAATAAAACAACCTCAAAGTAGCCTCATCCACTTCAATGAATGTAGCAAGCTTTGCAATAGATATTGTTGAGTATAGTTTCAAGAAACTGCGAACACCAGCAAGTAGCTGCTGTTGCTTCACTTCATACAGAAACAGCTTCAATTGCAACCTGTAAGCATCCTGAGATAAAACCAAGCAAATTTCAGTAACTATTGCAACAAAATTCATTTATGCAAAAATATGTATGATTCCGCTGCTATACATTGACTGCTATTGTTCAAACATTATTTGGATTTAATTTGTAGAGGGGAAAAAAAGAGTTCTACAAATAGTAAAAGTTGAAGTATGTATCTTAAAACTTCCTGTTTAATAAAAAATTTAAATTTATGGTCAATCCTCTATGCTTGGTAGGATTGAAACTGACACTTAATTTAAGGATAGAGCATCTAATGGTATGGTGCAGGGCATAGTTAATTTTTAGTGAAATCCGTTAAAATCAATGTGTTCTTGGTTATTTAAATTCAAACTAATTTCTTTAGTTTAGGAGATCGTTAAACAATTGTGTGTATATCCAAAAAAGACAAGTTCTTGTTTTAATTGATATCTTTGGAACAATGTATCTCTAGTATCGTTATTGTTTCCATAGATTCATGCATTGCATTAGTGGCATTAGAAACCTTAAACTCGAAAACATTAAGTGAAAATGATATTAAAGCTTATGGTTACATAATCATTTTATATATAAGTAGAGATTCAAAGTGGGTCAATTAAAATTAGCATAAATGAAGCTAATTAAACAAGATCATGGAGGTTATGATTCAAGATAATTGCAACGTGACTATCATGAGGTTTAGACATGTAACTTTGCATTCAACAAAATTAAAATCTTAAGAAAATTTCAATTCGATTAAAAATTTAAAGAATCTTCTTTGATAGAAATAGCATTGGCTATCAAGGAGTTGAATGTGTTGAATCAAAACTAATATGACCTGATCAATCATTATAACAAAATATTGCAACTAAATATAAATAGGTTGATATAGACCATAAACTCAAGGTGAAATATTTGTTATTTGGTGATTACAAAGATCAATTACATGAACAATTTAAAGATTGCAAACAGTATAGTATGTTCTAAATATTAGGCAGAAGTTAAAAGGTTTGTAGCTAACTATTGTTTGCTTATAGACTATTATTTACCATTATATGTTTTTCATTAAAGGCCATAGAAATATATTAGTGAAGAACTAAGCTACATTTGCCATTATCCATTTAGCTACTTGCCTAAAGACTATTATTTACCATTTTATACTTTACATTTAAGATATTAGGCGAAAAATTAGTGAGGAATCAAGTTGGCAATCCATCAAAAACCTTTGCCTGAGTCATTAGACACAGCTCTAGATATTAAAAAAATAATATAATCATTCAATTAGATTAACAAAAGTATGATTAATATCCCTAAAAAATCAGCAATATCTATGATAGATCATGTCAAATATACATATGAAAATCATGTAAGTTATGATTGAATCAGATTTCGTTGAAGAAATTGACGTTCATGAATATTCTTTTGAAGATGTAATAAATACAAAAAAAATAATTTATAGTAACAATACAGATCAACATCAGGTGTTATGGAATGTAAAGCTGCAATTAAATAAGACCAAATTCATGGAACTAAACCTATACTTAAATAAAAATCCAAATTTGAGTTTGACAGAAAAATGAAGCATAAGATAATAATTGAATGTGAACTAATAGAGCTTAAAACAATACATGAATGTGAAAGAATGTTTATTATAATTGATGAATAAAATGAGAAATCTAGAAATGTAACTCTTTATGAGTTATTTATTGATATTATTCTTATGATGAATGTTCAAATTCACATATATTGTATTTTTAGGTCATGATTCCTTGGTATACCACATTAAAAATAAAATCTTATAGAGAGTTATATTGATTCAATATTTTTGATAACTTCTTAATTTAAAATAATTTAAAATAAAATTTAAATGTAAATAATACCCATCAAATAAATTATAAAGGTGCCTATTTCATTAAAAATCATATGCAGTGCCCTTTGGGTCTAATCTGTTTCCAAAAGGTTCACCAATATAACATATTATAATTTTGTTATTTATTTATTTTAAATATTCTTTCTCATTTTTACTGAATTGATTATAATTATTTATTATTTTTTTCTAATGACATATAAGTGATTTAGTATTTTCATTACTTTCTACATATCATATTCTACATAATTAGCAGTATTTGTAGGATTTGAATGAAGATATTCATAGGATAAGGATAACTTACGACAATTAAAAGTCTATGATTGACATGAACAAGAGTTATGTAGTGTTTTAAACCAGCTAATAAGATAATGCTACATTAAAACTTGGTGTTAAATTAATTCTAAGTCTGAAACCAAAAAAGTTCTCTACAATGGTCATTATGAAATTAAATATGAGTATATTCTTTAAAATCATACACCCATTCCAACAAGCGCTTACAAATAAAAAATGTCCACAAAGTTTTGACATTAGTTCAATTTTCAGCATGTCTAATTTGACTTTATTTCATGAATCAGCAATGAATGACTTCAAATTCTATTTATTTTCTTCTACTCCTTTAAAATTCTCATTTAGCATCATGACAAACAATTATAAATGCCTTACTCTTGAAAAATGTAGGATGAGAAAACTGTAAACTACTGATGATCGGTTTTAGAGATACCTCGTACACAGATGATTCATATAATGCATTGCAAAAAGCATAAATTTAAGTGTTAATTTGCATGGTCAATATCAAATACCAAATTTGTTGAATCCAAATTGGCCCAAGAGAATGATGTGAACTCCCATTTTAGTTACTTTAGCTGTAGATGTAGCATATAATAATTACAAAAGCATTTGATCCTTATAGCCTTCCGATCGTATAATAGATTTTGATTTGCAAACTTTAGAAATGTTGTAGCCTTGGATACTACTAAAATATATGGCTCCCTTCACGGATGCTCTCCTGTATCAACTCTTCTTGTTTCATGACTGCCTGGTGTCAGTTTATGCTATTAATGTGTTAGACTTCCTTACAATTGAGCAATGCCATCTATTTTGGTGTGAACTGGATTTTCATTCAGCGATTTAATAATGTTTATTGTATTGTGATCTACATCTTTTGGGATTTGAATTTTAACTATGAATGATCATAAATAGTAAAATGTAAGGCATGTATTTAACTTTTTGCTCAATGAAAATGTGATGTTGATAACAGAATAAGTTTAAATATTCTCTACTTCGTAAATTATTTTCTTATTATGTTTTCCACAACAAAAATTCTTATTGATTTTGTGAGTGCTTGCTTTTAATTAATTTGTTATAAATGGTTTTTTTTTTAATGCAAATCTTAATCAATGCATTTTTTTGCCGATTTTAAACTTTTTGTAAATTTCTTTGATTTAGTAGATTTCTATTTGGGATTTAGGAAATCATTATATTATCATTTTACACGACTTTTTAGTATTTTCGAGCTCATATTAAAAGGAGAATTTCTGGTTTTAATTGAACTTTGGCATTTTGAATCATAAATATGAACTATATGATTCAATACATCACGTAATTTAGTTGAGATAAACAATCTGCACCCCAAGACATTATTCGCATTAAAGTGGCAGATGATGTTAGACCTATTTCACGAAAATCTCTTGCAAGTCAATGTAAGTCAATCTTCAATCTACTACTTTTTATTCATAATTCCTCTACATTTATGTATTTACCATTATTGTTGTTTAAGTATAATTTCACCATATAACAGGTTCTACGAAAGACAAATAGGCCATATCCCTCTAGATCTTATCATCAATCAGTAAAGCTGAAACAGTGCAAAATGTGAAGATCATTATCCACATTTGTTCATAAAAAATCGCACACGGATTGCAATTATTCCAGCATTATTGGCAGCGATTATAACCTTATCGCAATAAGTTGGGATAGGGTTTATGAAACCTCATTCTGCATCCGTTCTTGCTTAGCATGGCTTGTTGTGTTAAACCTATTTTATGTAATCCTTTCTTTGCTTTCATCCATGTTACTTCTACTAATTTTCTTCTTTATCCTATGAATTTAATTTTACTTTTCACTACTATCGTGGAAGCATAATGGTCGCCATATGGTACATAGCTCAGGTCCCTCTATAGACGACATCCACCAGATAAAGGTAAAACAATGCACGATATGGGAATTACTTTATGAAAACAAGAACGCTTAATATCAACAGAAATCCAAAATACTAATAAATTGATCATAATAAAAAGATATCAAATAAAGTGAGTACCTGATTGTAATTTATAAGAGGCTCCTCCAGAACCGGAGCTGAAGGAGTAATAAATTTGGGGCAGGCGTAAGAGAAAAGTTCATCAAACACTACATATGCTTCATCATCAAATCTCTGCATTTTTAACATCTTATCATTGTACTTCTCCTTCAACTGAGCACTAACATTCTCCTCTATGAGTTTGGTTTGGGGACACAAAGAAAGGCAAATTGCTAGTAGAGCATACATTTGTTCATTTTTCTTTAATATCTGATCAAATTGTGGAGATTTCTGATGGTATTGTTTGAAATTCAGGATGTATAGAAGTATCTTATTAAATTCCCTTGTAGCCTCGACATACCTTTCACATAGGAACAAAATAATTTAAAAATAAATGTAGCAACAGTATAAGACATTTGTGAAGAAAAAGAATATTAATAGTCAATAATATAAAACATCAACGCATTTAAATAAATAAAAATAAGCTCAATGAAAGATCATCGCCATACTTTTTCAAATTCCCTAGCATGGAAACTAATAGAACAATGAAACAAAAGAAGTGTTCCGTTGAACAAAACTGGAAAAATATTTTAAATGCATGATACATTGATCTATAGATCAGAATAATAAAAGTGAAATAAAGACAGTAGGAATCTTTCAACTCTTGTTTTCATTCTTCTTCATAGGAGAAGCCCCATAACATTAACTCAAATTTAGAAAAATACTAATTATCCATTAAAAGGCATTTCAGTTTGAGGCAAGCTCACCTTCTTAGCATCAAGTTTGCAAACCCATAGTGATATATAGTAAATATATTGCTCCCAATCACTGTAGTATATACACCTTGTTGGCTTATATCAATAGGAGCTAAACACTTCAGTCCGGTATGATAGTCACCCAAAAGGCAATGGACTCGCAGCAACCCAATCATGCTGTAATAGCCCAGCATTTTTAGAACATTGCTTCCACCTTCATAATCATACCCATCAGTAGCAGTGAACTGTTCAAGACCCTCCTTCTCCCGTTCCAATATC
The DNA here is from genome assembly GCF_001263595.1 of Phalaenopsis equestris. Lineage (NCBI taxonomy): Eukaryota > Viridiplantae > Streptophyta > Magnoliopsida > Asparagales > Orchidaceae > Phalaenopsis > Phalaenopsis equestris. The sequence goes on along the minus strand of NW_018164556.1, from coordinate 639,360 downwards.
TGAATGATCATGGACTTTTCAACAAGCGCTTGCAAGTAGTTAAGAACACCATACACATTCCATGCCTGTTTACATATCAACAAGAATATTCAAAATGCACCCATAAAATATGAAAATAAGAAATACAGTGTGAGTGTTTGCGCGCGCGCGCACAAGATACAATAAAGAGGCAACAAATTAAAATCCAAGATAATAAGAGATCAAACAAAGAAAATGCCTTAATATGCTCATCCAACTAAGAGTTATGAAACTTCTTAGAATAACTTACAAACTTTAAATTTCTAAAGAAACCATAGATTGTGTAAGAGATACAAAAAATTAATAAAAAAAAACCTATTAAGAAAATGTTTCTTTTAGAAGGATGAGAAATAACATATTATTAATCAAAAGGTATCCCAACTGTCATAAATAATCGCTTCACGTTAGTTAAAAAGGCTGCAAGAAATCAGCAAATTAATTTTAATTATCTAGAAAGTAATAAAATTTTATTTATTTAATAATATCTATTGAAAATAATGATAGATTTAACATAAAAAATTAGATACTTCTGTAACTATAAATTCAACAAAAATTTTATGATACTAGACAAACTTGTTTATAACAACTTTAGCTAATTCAATAAATTTAAGGCAGTAGCTCTCCCTCCTCTCAAATTCTAATTGCATAAAAACAGTTTGATAGATTTTGAGCCAAAGATAATATATATGTATATTTTATATTTCAAGTTTATTTAAAAAATAGCCAGTTAGCCATTCACACATCAATCATTTCTCTCCCAACTGTTTTTATCCCGCATGAACACAAAAATCTCACTAATCAAAGCACGACGACTACCAATCTCATTTGCTTGGAAATCAAAAGTCGTGCTTGACTCTCTCGCCCGATGATTGTTGGTTTCGCTCACATATTGACCACTAATCTCACTCCCCTTGGCTTCAACAAGTAATTCAATACCATAAATTTTCAAAAAGGTATCCACAATTTTTTTCCTAAAAATTATACACCTTTTTTGGTACATTCCAAAAATGATTGAAAGCCTTTTTATAAACTTTTAAATTTCTTTTCGATCATTTTGAAATATAAAAGAATAAATAAATAACTTAGCCTAATTGCAATAATTAATTAATTTCATACTGAAATCATTTCCTAATGCTTTTAATTAATTTCACTGGTCATTTATTAAGATGATACTGTAGTTTTCTCCAAACCAGTGGCTGGCAAGGTGGAGACAATTGGACAGGCGGATTAAATAGATAATTAATATAGATATTTATTCTAACTTATCCCTTTATATTTCCCTGCTCCTGTAAGACAGCCTAGAAGCATGAAACAAAGAGCAAAGAGCAGCTCTAGGGTTAGGCAGCCAGAGAAGAAAAAAACAGGATATGGGAAGAAAAGAGGAGGAGAAAAAAAGAAGAGGAGAGGAAAAACAGCAAAGGAGGAGAAGACAGAAAAGGAAGGAGAAGGAGAAGGAGAAGAAAAGTAAGCAAGGAGGAAAGCTAAAAAAGCAAGAATCTGATTTTCAATTTGTAGACACAAAGTCTAATAAGAAGGAATTCCTTCAAGAAAAAAAATTTGAAATTAATTAAATTAATCATTTATGGATTGATAATTAAATGAATAATTGATTTTTCTTGTATATTGTTTATGAAAGAGTAAAATTTTGAGGAGAAAAAACAAAAATGGAAATTTGTGACGAGGAACCTCGAATTTTGTTGAGAAACCCAATCTCTAATATAGAAAGCAAATATTTACAGGAGTAATTTTATTAAAAAAAACTCATATTGAGCAAGTAATTAACACCTAATATTGCCGGTGAAATTACTATATTTTTATATAGTTTTTTGTTTCAAGAAGTTCATGATTCTTAAATCTTATGAATGATTCATAATAGAATGCATGGTAAAACATTTGAATATAGATATTTTACAGAAAACGTTCTATATTGATACACGTAACAGTAAATAATGATAATAACCTGCACATGAAAAACCTGACGATGTAAGCCATAGTAGAGCCTAAAACAAAGCTCCCAACTCTCTCTTCTAATACTAAAAATTTAGCCTTAAATTGAAAGGTCATTTAAAAATAGTTAGCCAACCGGTTAGATCATATCCTTATGTTATGAATGTACAAATACCTAGAAGCATTACATGACATTTTTAAGACCACCAACAAAAAAAATGACGGAATGAAAAAGGAAAACAAGTAATAATTTAAATATTTAGAATTAAAATGATGCATTTTATTTCATTACGGATAGGTGTATTTACTGTATATGAACGTTTTTCTATTTATGTGAATTTAAATTTTGTTTTGCTTCAAAATAGAAGCGCTTAAATTTTCATGTTTATAATTAAAGATACTTATGTAAATTCAGAAAATAAGCATCCTATGAGACCTCCACTGAGTGGACGCTAAGCCCAACAGATAATTTGCAGATTTATATTAAGCGTAAGCCTAAAAGAGCAATTTAATCATTTGTTAGTTATTATTAGGGGGTAAAAACAGGGCTTAGTATGTTTAGGGTTATGTCATATATTATTGTTATCTTGAATCTTATGGTTAGGATTTAAAAAAGAATTATCTACGTCTTGAATTGTAGGTTTATCTTTTTACATATTTGGGTTATGTAGTTTTATGTTGGCGAAGTAAAATACTTTGTTTGCCCTAATCTCCGTGGAAGCGCGTACGACACTTTCCTATCACATACATGTTATCATTTTTTTTCTTTTATTTTGAATCATGTATTAGAATTGTTTATCCACAGTACTTGTAGCTCATCATATAAGTTCACTATTTTTCAACTAAGAGAAAAGAATAAATGGGTGCAAAGTCAAGTGATCTAGTTTAACCTATCTTAAGGTTTTAAAATTTATAATTTTGAATTTAATAAAGAAAAATGATAATGATGAATACTAGAGACCAAAGTTTAAAAAGGACAAACCGGGAACTTCAAGCTCATCATATATTAAGTTCACTGTTTTTCAGCTAAAAGAAAAAAATAAATGGGGTCATAGTCAAGTGAACTAGTTTAACCATATCTTAAGGTTTTAAATTCATCATTTTGAATATAATAAAAAAGAAAATTGTCTGTGATGTATACTAGAGACCAAAGATTAAAAAGGACAAATCAGGAACCGAGGATTTTGCCTTAGCGAGGCGAGATGTAAGCCTCAAAAAAAGTAAAAATGCATAAAATTAAAAATATGAAATAATATAAGTAAAACCATTAATACATATATTTATTTTACTATCATAAAGACATAACTATCAATATTAATCTTAAAAATTGATATAAGATAGAAGTTTGAAATATGAGGTCCAAGATGCATGGTGGCCTCGTCTTTGCTTTTGTCATCTTTAAAATAATCATCATGTTTATTATCATCTAATTCTATCTTATTGACAACTTTAAAATGTTTTTCATTCATTATAATTTTCTCATTACTACAATTAATTTGAAATCCAATATGATTTAAAATAAAAGAACAAATTAATCTTATGACCTTTTTGAAGCATTGTATCAAATATATTAAATAAAATATAATATATATTTTTTTTTTGTGCATAACTTGATCAAGATGATGCCTCAAACGTTTTAAGGCAAAATGCGTTGAGGTGTATGCCTCTGACGAAAAAGGCATAAGCCACAAGACCAAAAAGGCGTAAGCCTCATCGGTGATAATGAGGCTCAAGCCTCTATGCTTTTTTTGTGAGCCTCAATTCGAAGCGCGCCTGGAGACGTAAACCTCAAATACCTCTTTAAACAATGCTAGAGACAACTTTTGGAATGTATGAAATTTCTATAAAGTATGTAGAAAGTATGTATTATATTTTAATGATTTAAATTATGAATACTTGCATATTGATGGCAATGATGAATTCAATTAGATGATTATGAAAGTGTAATTACATTGTGTGACGATCTAAAAAGATTAACTTCTGCTCACTCTATTTTAATTTGTAAAGTTAAGATAGGTGTTAGCAGAAAATATATGGCTTGATTGTCTGCTTTTGTTGCATCTTATGCTTCACTAAACCTCCAATTTCACTTGCCCAATGATTATCATTTCTCATATTTCCCCTCTCTCCCTCTTTGTTCACTTTTAAATGGAAAACCTTGATTTATCTCTCTCTCTCTCTCCATGCATTCATATATTCTAATGATAATCAACAAGCTGTCCCCAACTAGATAGAGATTTCTCTATCATCAGCTTCTATCACAAGTCACAGATGACCCTCTGATTAATCTGCTCCCTCTTGTCTAGCCTCAGTTGAGACTCCTCAACAAAAAATTCATCAACTCAATCTTGCCAACTTACAAGTTTCAAGCAAGCTTTCTTCTAAAACAGCTTTTAATTAGTTCATTATAAAAACTCACCTTATATGAAGGAAGAAATAATGAAAGCTTAATTCTATGATTCCAATTAATTTTAGTAATAATGCTCTGACTAACACAATGATTTACTAACATGCATAACTAAGAACGCATTCTAATAAAGGGAAGTGCTTCAGAATGACATAACAAGGTCCTCAAAATTGTGTGGGAGCAAGGCTAATCATGCTTTTGACAAAAGTGAAGTGGAAATGAGATCATCTTATGTTATTCCTCATTAATGATCTTTTAATTGTTTTTTTTTTTTTTTCTTTCTTTTTAAGTGACAAAAAATTCTACTCGACATATGCATGAAAAGGAACAAGGTTATAGCAATGAGTAGGTGATAGAGAATCAAACTGCATGGAATTTTGAAAATATTCCATAGCATGATCATAATCAAACTTTTAGTAAAATTAAGGAAAATGGTTCTCGTAATGAGAACAATGAGGGGGCAATCGGGATAGAGAAAGAGAGCCAAAATGTAAGAAAAAGAGATGAAAAATGAAAATGATACAAATCTTTCTTAATTTCTTATGGAACTTTTATAAAGTTACTTGTATTTTGATATTATTAAACCCTTATTTAATAAATAGTAGCTAAAGAAAGAGAATTCTGAAGTTACAAGTAGAGTATTTTTCCAAAGTCAGCCGGTAGATAATGACATTTTTGCAAGATGTTTAGTAAATCATTTCATTAATACCAGGGTTTCTCCTGCCAAAGCTCCAACAAGAAGCATGAATAAAAAAGATAGATCTTATGGGAGCAAGCAAAAATTAATTTAGGAAATGAAAAGAAGATTCTTATTTTCCAAGATACTTCATACAAGAACGTCATAGTGATCACTCTAGAAAAAACACCTGTCTTTGTAGCCTGCACTAAGGGTAAGAAAAAACTCGAGGGTAGCATTTCTTTAGGTGAAATAGTTCTGTTTTAAAAAAATTTCTCGTGATATTTAAACCATAGTTTATTTAGACCTAAATTCAAAACATTTTTTTATGGGTACCACCCTCAATAATTAACAATTCATCATCCTGCCCTACTCGCAAGAGATAACTTTCAATTAAGAAAGCTATTTAGACTCTAATTTGAGGCATAATGATGCAGACAGACTCAAGGTTTAGGTTCCATGGTATAACTAGCACGATGCATAGACTGGTATCATGCCAAAGAAATAATAAACATAAAAAAAGTGGGAGAGAATTAACATATCACAAAATCTCAATTACAATAACTATGTTTAAATGAAAATGGGTGATAGTAGCAGTTAACACCGATTGACTGTAAAATGCTCAAAAATATCCTAGAATTTCAACAAAAAATTAGAAACAAATAAAATTAGGAAAAAAATGGATTAATTTCTCTCCCTAAACATCATAGAAATTAAATGGGTGATAGTAGCAGTTAACACCGATTGACTGGAAAATGGGTGATAGTAACAGTTAACATCGATTGACCCGCATTGTCACGACACATTACAAATGCAACAAAAAACATCACCTAAACATCATAGAAGCGAAAAGCTTGCAACAGAACATTTTTTAATGAATAATTCCAACACCACGCCAAACACCAAATTCCATATACCAAACCACCAATCATATATCCGCAGAAGACCAGCATTGTCACAACCAAAATATTACAAATGCAACAAATAGCATCACCTAAACAGCATAGAAGCAGAAAGCTTGCAACATAACATTACTTTAATGAATAATTCAAACACCACGCCAAAAACCATATTCCAAAAACCAAACCACCAAAAAAATTTGCCTGACTTGAAGGAATGTAACTCTGATAAATATAATTGCCAACAACAAATCCAATAACAGCCCAAAACAAACATCAGTCTTTACTAAGACTGACGCAGATGCTAACAGCAACCTAACTCGGGCGCTTTGATCCCACAAGATTGAAGCCCCACGAGACTTCGCGGGAGCGGGAACCTGCGAGAATTTGCAAGAGCAGGGAGCCCGCAAACCATCGCGGGAACAAGCAGGCAAGCAGAATTGCAAACATGTGCGATCCATTTGAGTGCCAACAGTAGAATTTAGATTTCTAAAATTTTTCAGGCTTCCCACTCTCTTCCTTTGTGTATGAGCTTCCATTAGGAGTCTATAAATTGTCGTCTTTGGGTATGAGTGAGTCGGATCAAAGTTATCTTTGAGTTTAGCTTCAGATTTCCCGTCCCGTGTAGAGTCTCTTTCCCCTTGGTGGGTTGTATCCGATGAGGTGTTGGTGCTCCGGCTATATCCCCTCTATGGTGGTGATTGTATATTCCCATTTTATCCTCCCAAACCTATTTCTTTCACTCCTCTTATCCGTCGACCACTTCAAGCTTCTCCTAACACCACATGATCGCTATCGACCACCCACAACCCTTCCCATTTGTTGTGTCCCTTCAGTTCCACACCTTCCCTCGCTACCACAAGCCTCATGTGGTTGTCGTCACCCCTTCTAATCATCCCCATCCCTCTAGCCGACCTCCACCACCCTTTAGGATACATTTAAAAGTGTTGTTGGTGTTGTTTCATGTTTTGAGTTGTTCTTTCCTTACAAGTCATGATGTAATCTTATTTAAATGTTAATGAAAGATTATTTTTGGTGTTTCTAATGTTCCCCTGTTTCCCCTACTAGTTTTGGTATCATTGGTATCAGAACTAGCTCAACTCTAGCTTCCCCAGCATCCGCCCCTGCCCAATCCACCTCCACCAACTTCTTTTTTTCTAATTCCCAACCCTGGTCATGCCACACTTAGAGACACATCAGGCTCTACTCGGGAAGAGATCCAACGGAAACTAGCCGAGTTAGATGACGAGAACCAAGAAGAGAATACATTCGACTCAAATCTATAAAGTCGAAAGAGTGAAAGAAACGACAATCTGAATCCCTTCCATGAGGAGACTTTCAACGATGAAGAAAACAGGCCACGGCGTTTCGGAATCCAGTATCAAAGATGGCCAAAAGAGGAATATTTAAATCCCTCCCAAAAAAACACCTGTAGCAGCACCCATAGACTATGGGATCAATGTGGAATTACCTAAAGAAAAGTGCTTCCCTATGGTGGGAAAATGTACAGAAGCAGAGGAAGAGAAGACAGAGAAAAGATCACTAGGTGGAAGAAGATGAAAAAGATAATGCAAAAAAAGTACCTTCCACCCTACTATCGCCAAGATATGTTTTTAAAACTCCACAACTTACAATAGAAGGACCTTACCATAGAGGGGTCCACTGCCCAGTTCGATAACTTACAAGTCAAGTGCGGACTTATAGAGCCGAAAGAACAAACAGCAGCCAGATAACTTGGGGGACTGAGGTCTATCATTAGCAATGTGGTGCAACTGCAACCATACTGAACACTGGGAGATGTCCAGACACTGGCCTTGAAAGTAGAAAGACGGCAGAAGCAGAGTAGGCAGCAGTCATACTTCAGGCAGCAACCTCCCGGCAAACAGTCACCTACACTTACCACAATCGACAAGGACACCCTGAGAGAGACTAGCAAATCCAGACACGGAAATGAAAGTCCGAATTAGTGCGAGAAGAAGCAAAAGAAAGGTTGCGCCTCCAACGCTGTATTAGCGAGGAAATGTTTCAAGTGCCACGATTATGGCCACATAGCCTCCAACTGCCCCACAAGCAGAGCAATTTCACTTACTGAAGAAATTAGCGATGATGAGAAAGTCGATGAAAAAGGTGAGGTGTGTCAGCTTCCCCTAGATGAAGGAGAGGCATTAGTGATTCAACGAATCTTGCAAACTGAGGACACTAGGGATTCGTAGTGGCTTCGCCACAACATATTCTACACCACTGTACAGTGAAACGAAATGTATGTAGTCTCATCATCGATGGGGGAAGCAGCAAGAACGTGGCGTTAACACAGCTGGTAGAGATATTATGATTCACAACAAAGAAACATTCCCAGTCATATTCACTTGCGTGGTTGAAGAAGGAGAACTAGATCATCATCGACCAAAGGTGCTTGATAGAATTTTCGATCGGAGGTCAGCTGCAGGACCAGGTATGGTGTCACGTGGTCTCAATGGATGTTTGTCATCTTTTGTTGGGAAAACTGTGGTAATTTAACCAAAGAACTCGGCGCGACGTATACAAAAACACATTCTTTCACTAAGGACGGGAAGTGCATCAACCTACTTCGACAGAGACCGAGATTACAAGATCTCTTTTCAGAAAAACAGCGTCAGTAGAATATGTTTTAGTAATGACACCAGATAAGAGGACTGAACCACCAGCCCCCGATACAGGGCAGATACGACCAAGGTTATGTCAGGAAGATGTCGTACCAGCAGCACCACCGTCATGCGGGAAGGGTTCGATTAGCATCACTACATGCTCGATTGAACTGATCATATGTTACTTTGGGAAGATTTACCAGCATAGACATGGCACACAACTCCAAAAAGACAGATTGATATGGACATTTGCTTGCAAACAGAGGAAAACCCTCAAATACCTCGGGCAAAAGTGCAATAATCAGTGGGATCTAGAATGGTTGATAACAAAACGGAAGCTTTGAACAATGAAATCGAAGCTCTCCCAACCCCAGGAGACTGACACGAGCACTATCAGCACCCTAAAATGTGCGCTAAACTATGCCCCCATTCGGGTCGGTTCGATCCCGTGGGATCAAAGCCCCGTGAAACTTTGCGAGAGCGGGAAACCGCGAGAACTCGCAAAAATGTGAGAACCCCTGCGAGAACAAGGAGCTCACGAACCTTCGCAGAACGAACAGGCAAGCGGGATCGCGAACACGCACGATCCATATGGGCGCCAATACTAGAACTTGAATTTTATCAATTTTTCCAAGCTTCCCGCTCTTTTCTTTTGTGTAGAAGCTCCCTTTAGAAGTCTACAAATTGGTGTATTTGGGTACAAAAGAGTCAGATTAGAGTTGTGTATGAGTTTAACTTCATATCTCCTGTGTGGAGTCTCCTTCCCCTTTGTGGGTTGTATCCGAGGATGTGGTAGTTTTCTAATTGTAGCCCCTCCGCGGTGGTGAATGTATCTTCCCCTTTTATTCTCCAAACCTATCTATTCCACTCCTCTTAGCTGTCGACCATTTCAAGCTTCTCCTAACCACCACACAATTGTTGTCGACCACCTACAACCCTTCACAATTGTTGTACCTTCAGCTCTACACCTTCCCTTCATTACTACCCGCCTTTTGTGGCTATCGTCACCCCTTCCAATCATCCCCATCCCTCTAGTCGACCTCCACCACCCATTATGATATATTTAGGAGTGTTATTGGTATCGTTTCATGTTTTGAGTTGTTATTTCCGTTCGAGTCATGATGTAATCTTATTTTAATGTTAATGAAAGATTGTTCTTGGTGTTTCTATTGTTTCCTCTATTAGTTTTGGTAGTAGAAACCAACAACATAAGAATATAATGTTGTCTGCCTTAGTCTCCTTAAATTTTTGTGAGAATTAAACTGAACTAATGCATTATTTGTTTGCAAATATTCCTAATAAAGTGCAAATGTAACGTATGACCTAAAATTTCTAGAGTTTGGATGGAAGAAAAAAAAATTGTGTAATTTTTTCATGTATTGAAATTCCATATTTATTTTATTTTATTGTATTAAGAATTCACACGTTTTAGGCTGATTTTAAATACAAAGTTTGTAGAAACACAGCTCCCAACTGTCGTTGTGGTCCGCTGCTCCTTGTCAACCATCGGTCATGGCCTATGCCACCGATCTAGAGCACAAAATAGAACAAATAAAGAAAGTTCACTTGTGAGGCATGTTGCCCCTCTAGCTTACTCTAGTTGTTCAAAGATCAGTGAGCCTCGTGGTCAATATAAAAGAAAAAATTCATTTGCTAGCAAAAAATTACTTAAAAACATGTTAAATATTGTAAATGTTTATCCTCTGACCGATTGAACACCAGAATGTCGTCCTAGTATTCAAGAATAAATTTCTCAATGAAAGCTCAAAAAAATATGATCCATTAGTCACATAAAAGTATTTTAAGCATTGTAGAGGCCAAAAGCTATGATAGTCCAGTCGTCTAGTATTCAAGAATAAATTTCTCAATGAAAGCTCAAAAAAATATGATCCATTAGTCACATAAAAGTATTTGAAGCATTGTAGAGGCCAAAAGCTATGATAGTCCAGTCGTATAGTTTGTCTCGAGTCTTCAAAGCTATCTTCCACTCATCTCCTAACCTCATCACAATCTTATGATAACCACTACGAAGATTAGTCTAGGAGAAGACAGTGGCTCTATGCAGCTAATCCAATAAATCATCCAATCTCGAAATGGGGAATCAATACTAGATGGTAATCTTGTTCACCACACTGTTATCAATGCACATGCACCACAATTCCATTAAATTTATAATAGAATCTACTTCATTTGTCATGGATTTCTCTAGCTGTCGATTAACATCAAACCTAGTGCTGCCACCGATTTAGATTATTGGTAAATAAATTTCTAACATGGAGAACACCATGAAAAGAGCATGTGTTGGGTTGTTCTGAAACCAAGACTCATCAAAAGGGGTTGTGACAAAGAGCCTAACACTTTGACCAAATTGTTTGAATTGAAAACATGTTTGGGGTTGCAAATCTGTGTTTAACACTTTTTCTAATAATTTAGATTCAAGATTATGTTAGTCTTGCTTTGTTTGTTTTGTTATATTCCAGTGATCCCTTCTCTTTTCAGACTCTGTGTTGTCATTTATATGTTCTGGTATCAGTCACAAATCCTTAGGTAAAAGAGTGACTAGGAAGATAATCCATTTGCTTTTCGATGAGGTTAACTGAGGATTGTTGGCCCGACTGTTTGACACCTCATATGATTTCTTCAGATTTGAAGTATTTTTGCCTCCTTTAGCAATAGCTCAACCACTCCATGATCTATGGAACTCTTAAAGATAGAGAATTAACCGAGCCTCCATTGAGTTCAAGGGTCAATGGATCCTTAGCTCGCGAACAAAAGTAATGCACACAGAGAAACCCCAATCTCTTCACTTGATGCACAAAGCCATTTGAGATGTCTTAAAAGACTTGTGAGATGAAAGTAACCGTATATGTAAAGGAATAATAGCTATTCAAAAGGAAATATATTAGATGTTGTTAGCTTTGAATAGCACCTCCTTGCATGGTTCATGAAGGTGGTAACAAACATCCAACACTATAAATATTTTAGAGACATGGCAAAAAGATACTGCATCTTTAAAAACATAAAGGTGCTCAATAGAATCGAGAAAACCCTTAACAGTGCAAGCATAAATGCTTTGAAATTTTAGCATGACAAACTCCACGTGCATTTTAGAGATGAGGAAAGGAACAAAGCAACGCATGCAATGAGCTTCACAAAATGACATAGTTTCCCAAACGAGAGTGCTTCCACCTATTTGAGGATGTAGTAGATTGGGTTGTAGTTGAACAGTGAAAGAGTGTAAGTCCCGCCACATATAAGAGCATAGGTAAGCAGACGAAGTTGGGTATAGATCTCATAAAATAGATCATCAATATGTGTACTTGAGTGGCAAAAAAAGAGAGATTGAAAGTTGAGTTCTTTCCAACTAGACAAACATAATTATTGATGATAGTGACACACGGACACTATAAAATTTATGAGAGTAAATGGAAGTTGTTTTTGCCGCAATTAATGAGAAGTGAGATGTGATGACCAAGTGATTTTATGAGAAAAAAGCACGACTAACAAAAAACATAAGATTTCAAAGAAGTTCTATGAAAGTTCCCTAGCTCACTTTCTTCAAATGCATTAAATTGAATAAAGTACAAGATTATGATGTTACTCCGTAGTAGCCAAAAGCCAAAAAGGACAAAAAAAGAAAGATACACTATTACAAAGACAAGGTTTATAGTTCACACAATTAAGTCTAAAATCTCACATGGCTAAGGGGTTCCCAAACATCATATGTGTGCATCACTGTTGCATACAAGCTAGCAAACGACAAGAGATGCTCTATGCAAATGAGGTGTGTTGTATGGTGGGATGCCATGTTCAATCGGAGATCTATTGAAATAAATGCTTGCAAAAAAAAAAAAAAACTTTCATAGATGGGCTTTCATAGATGGGAGCATTATGGGAGCATTAATGATTGGTGGGGAATATTAATAAGCTTTTGAGATGGTTCCTAATAGCAATGTGATTCTGTTAGGGGCAAAGCAGATCAAATAACAATCTAAGTAATCCGTAGGTTAAAATTTCAAAGAAGTACTTGACCCTTCCTCAAATGGGTGTAAAGTGGAGTTATAGCTTTATCTTGGAAGTTTTGTTCATTTGGAAGGGAAAAAGCAAGAAACAATTGCTGAGATACCTTACACAACTCTACAAGTAGACCTATACGACAGAAAGAAGTTTCATGTTTCAAAGTGTTCGACGTGAAACTAAGCTACTCAACTGCTGACATTGGCTGCTTGCTATCCCGAGGATGACAAATGATTGGCTAAATCATGCCCCAAAATTGAATTTGAACTTGATTCGCAGCACCTAATTAACATAACAAATAGATGGACATCTGCTATGATAGCATGACATTTTAGTATTTCTTTCTTTCTTCCCTTTTTTTTCCTTCTTTTCTTTTGAGTGATGAGGTGTTGTTTCTCTTACAATACCCGCCAAAAAAGTAGACCAAAGGAACATCTAGCATAATCTCTTTATAATACTTTTGGAGGAAGCACGAGAACCGGCCACATACACTCAGATTATTTTCAGGTTTTTTCTAATTCTTTTTCATTATATTATTATTTGGCCAGGATCATTTCCCCTTTGTGAAATGTGGGTTTCAATTGCATAACCACAATAATAGAGAAAAAATAAAGGATATAGAGAAAGCCACTTCGTTCTATATTCTTAAGAGGAGTGAACAGTTTTATGCCGAGAGAATTCCATACTTCTCCATGCAAATACATACCAGCATACATTATGCTTCAGAACAGTGAAAAGTTACAAAACAAGTTACTTCCATACTTCTCTGTCTGTCAATACATCAAAGTGAGCTTAAAGAAAATGAGTTTGCTAATTTCATAACTCTAAAAATTCCAATAACGAATTGCAAACCAGATTGCTTTGCCTAACACAGCAATTGCAAGGTATTCGACTAAACATCCACCACAAAACCAACGCCAACATAGCAACCATCGAATAAAGTTTCATTCACTACAGCGTCAAAAGCAAAAGAAATAAATCCCAGAATAAAGTTGAAACAAAAATCAGAAAAAATCAGTCCATACCTGATCATACTGCTTTAGCAGTTGCAGCTCTTCCTCGGTCTTATTTTTCAGCTTCGCCCTATACTGACAATAAGACTGGAACTGGTAAACAAACTCATCCACCATATCCCACAACCAAAGAATCGGCAGCTGCATGTTGACCACTCCATGAAGCACGACGCCGAAGAGGCTGCAGTAGTTGTCCCACGAATCAACTCGCTGCCGCCCTGTTGGCGATTGCCGCGCATAGAGATGGCGGAACCACATCTCGCGGTATAGAAGGCAGAAGACGTGATCATTGTCGACGTACGGCGCCACGGCGTCAACAGAAGGCCATGGGCTGTCGCGGAACATCCGCTCGCTCAAACGTTGAAAGCTACCCTCGTACATCTGGAGGATCTCGTAGACGTTCTTCTCACGGATGTAGCGATAGAGGTGGACGACGAAGGTCTTTACCGAATCAGGGACAAAATTGGGATCGTAACCAAGGTCGCCACCTTATTGGCCACCCGCCGACGAGGGATAGGGACGAGAGTCGTAGGTGCCATCGTCGTAATCATAAGATGAAGCCATTGTCTCAGGAGTTACTCTTGCCTCGCTTCCCAGGCTATGGTTTCATGCAGAGAAGTGGTCGCGGCTGCCGAGAGAATGGCGGACACTAGGGTTTTCAGCATAAACGGCGATTTTGTAGCTCTTGTATGGGGCACCTCTAAAATCTTTCAAATTGCAGCAATGATTCAAGGTTTTCGTTGAGCGTGATTAATAGAAGGATTTATACAAGTTATAAATTTTTATTTTTTCATATTTAATATTCAAATTTTTATGTTCATATATATATATATATATTTTTTTTTTTATTTATT
>NW_018164556.1:622533-624833 GCF_001263595.1 Phalaenopsis equestris | reverse complement strand
AGTAAATTTGCATCTTTACATCATACTAAATCCTTAAATTTTATAAATATAAAAATTAAATTTAGATATTTATATGTAAATACATTAAAATTTTGAGGTAAATATGTTAACAAAACTTGCTTGTTTCTAAATTTTATTTTCTTCATAAAAAAGGAACACACCAGCCGACCTTTCTTTTATGTTTATAAGTTAATTATAGAGTATTCATAACCTTGAAAAAATGATCTCTTTAACTACTAGGCCAAATATTCTTCCACGCCAGCCCATTTAATCTCCATTTTTTCAACCTCCAGTGAATTTAGTCCCAAACTAACGAACATACTAAAATAAATATAATGTCTCCAATCTATTATATAGATAAACTATTATCTAGATATAAATCTCATAAATTAACCTAAAACCTATTTGTATTTACAATTCATTCATGCAATTTCATTTGCATGTCTACATTTTGAGTATTTAGAATACTAATATGGAAAAAATTAACTTATTATGTCATATAATTGATGGAATTAGAAAAATAAACCCACTTTAAGGGTCTGTTTGGGGCAACTGTAGCTTATTGAATAATCTGTTGATAAGCTGATTAAAAATAATCTGCTGATAAGCTAGGTGCGGTGGCTATTACAATTTTTTTATTTTTTTGGAAAATTCTGACTGTAGCCAGAAAACTGTCACTGCACCTAGAAATGTGCGGTGTGAAAACACTGTTTTCAGCGTTTTGAAAATACATAAGCTGCCAAAATGTAGTTTACCCAAACAAGTCAGATGCGTTTTCAAAGCGTCACCGCGCCAAATAAGCTGCCCCAAACGGACCCTAAATAATCTCTTGATGACAATTACAATATTTTAAAGATTATTTTACTTTTATGATTGAAGTCATTTTCTATAACTCATGCATATTACATTTATTATATTGTATCAATGTTTTCTCCAAGTACAAGAAAAGTCTTTTTTTATGACTATAGCTCATATTTGTAGAACAATTTTAATTAGGCTATGCCCTGTGATTTTTTTGTTTGATTTTTTAAATAAATAATTTCATGTCTCCTAGGAATTCTTCTTTAATTCGTTTTATATATGTATGTGGGTGGTCTTTATATAATATTCACGCTATAAACTCTCTTTTATATTATGAATACTTTAACATAGAATAATTCTATTTTTTCTTGAGCATAAATAATGTGAATGTAATACTTACATCCTCTACTTATATCACTTTGATTATGAATAAAAACCAACAAATATTGTACTCATGTCAAAGCTATTTAAAAAGGAGCAAAATTAAAAATATATAAGGAAAATTATTTAAATTGGTAGAGAAAATTTAAGTGAGTGCAATTTCACCAATGAAATTTGACTTCTTATGTACTACAACACGGATATTTAAACAAATAGTCTCATTATATTTTTATTGTGTAAATATACTTCAAAATACTTTTAGATCAAAATACTCCTAATGAGATATAAACTCTGATATTTGTAGAATTTATTGAAATTGATATATTTAGTAAGTTATATGAACAAGTTTAAGCCTAATTTAAGCTCAAGTTTAGCTTGTCAAACTAAGTTTGGCCCTGCACTTCAAGGCAACAATGATCATTATCTCTAGATATGTTTTTCCTTATGATAAAGATATATCATTGATTATGAACAAAGCATTACAACCTCCCAAACTCATTATTTTCTTTCTGCCCCCTTGACTCACTATTGTTCGCTTGGGCACTATTGCTAGAGCTTTAGTTTTAAAGAATTTTGACTCTTCTAAGCCGCAAGCATTGTATCTTCATCTATTTATAGCTTGTTGCCTCATGATTATACTTCAAACTCTTTACTTAATAGCACAAACTTATGGTGATTGACTTCAATGTATTACAAATATGAAATTATTTGGGTAATTCATTCCATACAAAATTAATGTTGAGGAAGAACATTTACATAATGTAAGCACTAATGATTTACTAACCTAAATCTCTCCCAAACGTTACTCATCAATATTGGCCATAATCCCCTATGTGCAATGCAACCCTCCTTGCCCGTGTGCAAAAACAAATTTAAATGAAGTTTGAAGTTGGTTTAAAGCAATTCAATTTGGTCTTAAATGACTTTGTCTTTAACAAGCAATATATGAATATAAATGGTTATTATTTAGTAGATGAAGTTTGGTGCAAAAAATAATTTGGATAGTATTTGACAAAATAAATATATAGGGTTTTTTTTTTTTTTCAATTAAGGAGTTTTATGAGATGTATAGAGGTCAATTTTATCTTAATAATTAATTAGAGTAATGTTGAATTAAT
>NW_018164556.1:608375-622433 GCF_001263595.1 Phalaenopsis equestris | reverse complement strand
CCAGTCGTCCACCACCGTCTTTCGGCCCCCCACCACCATATATATTTTGAAATACATTATTTTCAATTTACTTCAAAAAAAAAAAATAATAAAGTCTTTTGTTTCTTTTACAGTGAATCAAACAGCTAAAATATTTCAAATATATTGTAATCAGAGTACTGTCCAAATCATTTATTTTGCATTTCATTTTTGACAATCTTTATTTAAAAAAGTGTGCTATGGTTTCGCGTTTTCAAAGCTAGTAAATTTGCATCTTTACATCATACTAAATCCTTAAATTTTATAAATATAAAAATTAAATTTAGATATTAATATGTAAATACATTAAAATTTTGGGGTGAATATGTTAACAAAACTTGATTGTTTCTAAATTTTATTTTCTTTATAAAAAAGGAAGACACCAGCCGACCTTTCTTTTATGTTTATAAGTTAATTATAGAGTATTCATAACCTTGAAAAAATGATCTCTTTAACTACTAGGCCAAATATTCTTCCACGCCAGCCCATTTAATCTCCATTTTTTCAACCTCCAGTGAATTTAGTCCCAAACTAACGAACATACTAAAATAAATATAATGTCTCCAATCTATTATATAGATAAACTATTATCTAGATATAAATCTCATAAATTAACCTAAAACATATTTGTATTTACAATTCATTCATGCAATTTCATTTGCATGTCTACATTTTGAGTATTTAGAATACTAATATGGAAAAAATTAACTTATTATGTCATATAATTGATGGAATTAGAAAAATAAACCCACTTTAAGGGTCTGTTTGGGGCAACTGTAGCTTATTGAATAATCTGTTGATAAGCTGATTAAAAATAATCTGCTGATAAGCTAGGTGCGGTGGCTATTACAATTTTTTTATTTTTTTGGAAAATTCTGACTGTAGCCAGAAAACTGTCACTGCACCTAGAAATGTGCGGTGTGAAAACACTGTTTTCAGCGTTTTGAAAATACATAAGCTGCCAAAATGTAGTTTACCCAAACAAGTCAGATGCGTTTTCAAAGCGTCACCGCGCCAAATAAGCTGCCCCATAGTTTACCCAAACAAGTCAGATGCGTTTTCAAAGCGTCACCGCGCCAAATAAGCTGCCCCAAACGGACCCTAAATAATCTCTTGATGACAATTACAATATTTTAAAGATTATTTTACTTTTATGATTGAAGTCATTTTCTATAACTCATGCATATTACATTTATTATATTGTATCAATGTTTTCTCCAAGTACAAGAAAAGTCTTTTTTTATGACTATAGCTCATATTTGTAGAACAATTTTAATTAGGCTATGCCCTGTGATTTTTTTGTTTGATTTTTTAAATAAATAATTTCATGTCTCCTAGGAATTCTTCTTTAATTCATTTTATATATGTATGTGGGTGGTCTTTATATAATATTCACGCTATAAAATCTCTTTTATATTATGAATACTTTAACATAGAATAATTCTATTTTTTCTTGAGCATAAATAATGTGAATGTAATACTTACATCCTCTACTTATATCACTTTGATTATGAATAAAAACCAACAAATATTGTACTCATGTCAAAGCTATTTAAAAAGGAGCAAAATTAAAAATATATAAGGAAAATTATTTAAATTGGTAGAGAAAATTTAAGTGAGTGCAATTTCACCAATGAAATTTGACTTCTTATGTACTACAACACGGATATTTAAACAAATAGTCTCATTATATTTTTATTGTGTAAATATACTTCAAAATACTTTTAGATCAAAATACTCCTAATGAGATATAAACTCTGATATTTGTAGAATTTATTGAAATTGATATATTTAGTAAGTTATATGAACAAGTTTAAGCCTAATTTAAGCTCAAGTTTAGCTTGTCAAACTAAGTTTGGCCCTGCACTTCAAGGCAACAATGATCATTATCTCTAGATATGTTTTTCCTTATGATAAAGATATATCATTGATTATGAACAAAGCATTACAACCTCCCAAACTCATTATTTTCTTTCTGCCCCCTTGACTCACTATTGTTCGCTTGGGCACTATTGCTAGAGCTTTAGTTTTAAAGAATTTTGACTCTTCTAAGCCGCAAGCATTGTATCTTCATCTATTTATAGCTTGTTGCCTCATGATTATACTTCAAACTCTTTACTTAATAGCACAAACTTATGGTGATTGACTTCAATGTATTACAAATATGAAATTATTTGGGTAATTCATTCCATACAAAATTAATGTTGAGGAAGAACATTTACATAATGTAAGCACTAATGATTTACTAACCTAAATCTCTCCCAAACGTTACTCATCAATATTGGCCATAATCCCCTATGTGCAATGCAACCCTCCTTGCCCGTGTGCAAAAACAAATTTAAATGAAGTTTGAAGTTGGTTTAAAGCAATTCAATTTGGTCTTAAATGACTTTGTCTTTAACAAGCAATATATGAATATAAATGGTTATTATTTAGTAGATGAAGTTTGGTGCAAAAAATAATTTGGATAGTATTTGACAATAAATATATAGGGTTTTTTTTTTCAATTAAGGTGTTTTATGAGATGTATAGAGGTAAATTTAATCTTAATAATTAATTAGAGTAATGTTGAATTAATTAATTATAAATAAAATAATTACTATTTATTTGGAGTTCTTTTAATTTTACTATACAATTTCAAGTAATTGGCTAGAGATAATAGTAGAATATTGGGCCAAAAGAAGAATAAAGTTCTAATAACAAATTTAGTGTTTCATCGATCCTTGCTCAAACATAATTTAAACAATTGGTTCAACCATCAAAAGGAAAATTATGTTCAAAGCAATGTTAAAATATGGTACAAATGTTATAAATAATTTGATTCAAATTTCATTTGAATATGATTTGAACGAAATCCTTTGTTATTAAAATTCTTTTATACATAAGCATACTTATGTAGATGATCTGATATCAAAAGTAGTTGATATAAATAAAATAATACAATACTCAAGTGAGGGAAACTAATCGATAATATGTGTCATTTAATTCATAGATACTTTTTAGTATTTTATTTTTTCTCTAAAGTTTCCATTATTGAACTTATATTCCTATATTCCACCTATAAGCCATTGATATAAGCATGTTTATGCATTCACAAATTTTTAAACAATAAATGAGCTAGTTGAAGGCATGTTCAAATAACATTTAAACCATGTTTAAAGTTGGTTTAGATGAGGTTCATTTTTTAGTATAGAATTACTTTTCATCTTGTTTATATAAAAAATGTGGATTCCAATACTGGAAACTAGTATGTGTTGAAAGGTTTGCGACGGTGCGGTGATTATTTAACTTCTTAGTAATGCACAAAAATTTATTACGTGTTCAGATGATCAAAGAGAAGTAAGAAAGTCGAGACACCTAAATTTTTTGGTGGAAAACTCTGGAAAGGAGGAAAAATCATGGGGCCTAGCCCAGTTGAAATAATACACTATGAATGATGAGTACACAGATCCACTCTTCTTCTGAATCAGGAAAGATGGATTTACAAAGCTTGTCATTATAAATGTATATTGGCACTTTATTGATAGTAATCGTAATCTGAATGTAATAATTGTAGTTCTCGATGATAGCATTCTACAAAGAACTTTGATTGTTATAGAGATAATTGTTTGTCATCAATATTTTAGATGATAATAGTAGCACCAGGTTGTCGTAGAGGTCGTATTTGAAATCCATGGTAAAAATTAGGCATGTAAATCAAAGATGATTATTTCAAAAGTGTTGCTTGGTTATAGGGAACGTAGTAGGGAGTTGAAAGAGATATGGGTCATGCAGATCGCAGCTGGTCACATATGTCGTATTAGTGAGTTACGATAACATCCATATGCCACAGAGATCAGATTTAGAAGCAACACGAGCGGTGAAACATGTAGATTATAGTTAAACACGTAGGGCATAGTGGTGAGTTGTGATAACGTCTATAGGTCACAAAGATCAAAGTTAGGAGCTGCAAAAGCTGTGATAATATTCAAATATCACAAAGCTTGAAGTTGAGAACTGTATGTGTTGTGATAATATTCGTATACCACAAGGTCAAAGTTTGGAGTTGAGCGAGCTGTGAAAATATCTTTAGGCCACAGAGGCTGGAGACAGGAACTGGACGAGCTGTGATAACATTCATAAGCTACAGAGGCTAGATTTGGGGGTCGCATGGTTGTGAGCCATGTAGGTCATTGTTGGTCACATTGGCTATTTTGGTGAGTTATGATAACATTTCATGCCACAAAGGTCAGATTTGGGAGCTACATTAGTGGTTGACCACGTAGGCTAGAATTGGGAGCGACATTAAAGGCGGACCACATAGGTCATAATGGTGAATTGTGATAATAGTTGTACACACAGAGGTTGGAATTGAGATAACTTTCGTAGATCACGGAGGCTAAAGTTGGGAGCTACTTGAGTTCTGATAATGTTTATAGGTCATGGAGGTCGGAGTTGGGAGTTGCATGAGTTTTGAGTCACGTAGGGCATAGTGATAAGTTGCGATAAGAGAGTTTCAGGAGTTTGAAGAAATTGATCATATTTTGAGTACAATGGTTATAAGCAATTATTGTGGGGTGAGTCAATAAACCATATTTGGGATGCATCATTGCACCATATGTGAGGTGCATCGTAACACCATATTCAGGGTACATTAATACACCTTTAGAATGTGTCATTGTATGATGCGCTAGACAACATACTGCTCCACAAGGTATTTATCTGTTTTGTAACATATGATGGAATTCTTCAACGCACATTGTGACTCCATATGGGATTTTGTTGCAACTTGTAGGTGGAGGCCGATGGTGGTTGTTGGTAGCTCGTGAGCGGTGGTTGATATTGTTTGGTGGCTACAGAATCAGGCGGCGTTCATTGGACCTTTGGTATAAAACATGGGGGTTCAACTCCTTCTCCTCTGAGCTCCGGGCTTTCTTTGGTTCTAGGTTTTGGTCACCTCTTTAGAGTGGGTAGGGCTCTATTTAAAGACTTTAGGAGAGATCTCTCTACAAATGAGAAATAAATCTAGATCACTTTATTAGATGGTTGTCTCAGTTAGATGGGGGTTCTTTGAATATTTAAGTGTTTTAATGATATCATAATTGAGCGATCATTGAGTCATTTGATTTGTCTCGTCAAGACGCTCAATTCAAATATAAACTTATCAAATTTAGGCTCCATTTTACTTTATAAATGGGCATTAAAAGCTTTCAAATTGACTTAATAGATTGATATGAACTTTATTTTACTAGGGTTGAACCACCATTAGTGTCATCACGCCCATCTCATTGAGCCTGTCTATTTGATTGTAAGCTTGTTGAAATCAAAGTTCTAAATGGTTTTTAATTGAATTTTGAACATTCATTATTTTAAAACTTACTTGGAGATTTGTGTCACACCTCGAGATCTGTAATGAATTATAAGAACTTGTTGATGGCGTATACGTTTCCTGCTTATTTTTGGGCAAGTCTAAATTCTTCATCCGACAATACCAAAACTTAGAATTACATATACATGTGTGTGTGTGTGTGTGATAAGTTTTTCAGTCGACTTGGCAGTTGATTTGTTTCACTTGTTTGAGGTCATGGGCTTGAATCCCCAGACCTTTATTGTTGGATGTGGCAGTGATCGGAGGTGGAGACTAGTGGTGGTGGCGACTGAAGGTAAAGATTAGTGATGGATGTGGCGGTGGTAGCGGTCGACCGGCGACAGTGGCGACCGAAATGGGTGGCTGAAGGCTGGAACAACAGAACGCAGAGGCCGACGACAATGATGCTAGAGGTGTAGGATGACAACAATGTCGATACAACAATCATAGGCGGTCGGTAGATGCAAGCAAAGGACATAGATGATAGGTGTCATTTTAGTGATTTGGGGATGCATAATCATACAACAGTAGATGGGAGTAAACTGGTGGATGGTAGTTCCACATCCGTGATCTATGGGCATGAACGACGGACTGCCATGTCAATAATTTGAGGGTTGCATGATCATACAGCAAAACGCCAAAACCATTTATCTGAAGGGCCAAGTTAGTGATTATTGGGCATGGATGGCGGAGTAGGCAGTCATGTTAGTGATCTGGTGGATGTAGGATCGTATGATGGAAGTTGTGACCAATCTGATGGAGGATAGGCGACCATGTCAACAATTCGTAAGCTAAACTAAACTTAAACTATATATATATATATATATATATATATATATATATATTTATATATATATATGTATATATATAGATATATATACATATATAGATATACATATATTGCATTTTGGGTATATTAAGCTTATAAAAATGCTAAAAGAGGAGTAAAATTGTGGAGTCTCCGTGCCAATTTTTGTTTGATCAACAAAGCTCCTGATTAACATTTCTGCCACCCACCTTAAGTCTCTCATCCTATGTTTGTGCACTTAACGAAACTTCACTTTAGCATTGATGTTGCTCACCTTCGAGTCTCCCAACTTATTTTTGTGCAATCAATTGACCTCCCTTTTGGTGTTGTTGTTGCACCCCTCAAAGTCTCTCAATCTTTTTTTATGTGATTAACGAAGCTCCCCTTTCCCTTTGATGTTCTGTTTTTCCGAGAGGATTTCCCACAATATTATCGTGATTTCTAAGGGAGATTTTTTACCTTGTTGTGGTGATTAATGCAATTTTTTTTTGTAGCTATCGTGCTTTCTATATGAAAATTTATGTGTTACTGTCAGCTTTTTTGGAAGAGATTTTCTACACTGTTGAGATGTAGATATCTAGAGAATCTCATCCCCTAAAAGTAAGTGAAAGTTCTAGAGTTTTGAGGAGGTGATGCTAACACTACTTTAAGATAAACTAAACCTTTCTTTTGAGGGCATCGAAGACCAAGCTTGCAAAGATCAAATTTATCTTTTGTGAGCACAATAAAGTTAACTTCTCAATTAAAGTGCAAGGAATTTATAGATTTTTTAAGTGAGAATGTTGGCTTTTAAAGAAAATAAAATGAAGTTGCAGAGTTTTTGACGATGATAATGAAATTGTAGTGGATCAATGTCTTTTATTTTGCTAAGTTATTGTGAACTTTGTATGAGTTTATGTTGGGTTTTATAGTTGTTTAACACATGATGTGACATTTATACTCGAGACATTGCGTTCAATTTTATTTCTTATTTTTTATTATTGGGTAAAAATTTTGATTTTGGTTCAAATGTTGCTTTTGCCTTGCCTTTTAAGAAGTGATTGCCCCATCTCTTGGGTTGTTATAAGATGTTGACTAGCTTTTGAGCTAATGTCACCTGACTTCTAGGTTGTCATTAATAATGCTTCACTTTTCCTTATGAGATGTGGTTGCCCCATCTATTAGGCAGTTAAAATATATTGTTGTCAAACTTATGAGCTGATGTCATGCGACTTTTGGGTTATCACTAAGGATGCTTGACTTTTCCTAACTTGTTTAGTCAGAACGCGCTTGCTCGACGATTGCAGCCCGCAGTGGAAGAAGTTAATTGTAATACATAAAGATGTAATACCTTTTAAAGGTTGTATAGTTGGATATGTTTAGTGACATTAACTTTTATTATAATAGAGTAGAAAAGATAATTCGTCAGGGATGCAAGACCCGTCTTAGATTATGCAGTTGGAGATTCTCGTTGGCATTAGCTTGTGTTGGAATAGAGTCAATAGAAGAATTCATTAAGGATGTAAGGCTCGACCTGGGCTATATGGTTGTAGATGTTCAATGACGTTAACATCTATTAGTATAAAGTCGAGAGAAGAATTGATTAGGGATATAATACCTATCCTAGGTTATATAGACATAAATGCTCAACGACATTAACATGTGTTGGAACAGAAACAAAAGAAGCATTTGTCAAGGATGTCCGACTCATCATAATTTTTCTAGCTGAAACATCCACTCAGCATTGTTAACCTATGATGGACAAAATTATATGAAATCCACCAAGGATTTTTAACATATACAATGTTGTAAGTCAAAATTTTTGCTCGAAGACTATAACCTGTGATAGAAAAGGTTGAATTGACTCTCCCAAAAGATTGATTAAGCCCTCAATGAGGTGTCAAAATATGTTTCTAGTTTCTCAAGACTATGCATAGGTCAAAATAAATGGTACTTTTCTTTGGAAATGCAGTTGCAACTATACTAAAAAATGATGCTTGACAACTTACTAGTTACTAATTTTGACTTTGTTGTCTCCCGACGGGGGCATTTTTCACAGGAATTTGTAAAAATATCCATGTATCAAACCTTAAAGAAATAACCGAACTGATCTAGTTGAATAAAAACTCTATGAGGTGGTGCTAAGGAAGCACTCTTTACTATGAAAGCTACCTTTTGTTCTAAGGAACTCGTCGGAAAGTTGATGTACTTTGAAGGCACTCGTAGAAGCTTTTTGGATAGTAGGGTTGTAAATGAACTCAACTTGAGTGAGCTCAGGGTTGGTGATGTCGACTTACTACTTATATGCAACAATATAACAATGTCTCTGATTATATTTTCACTAATATTTCTTTACTTTGCAATAGAGTCAAAACTTGATCCTGAAGCAAATAGGAATTTAACTATTTAATTTATATATTGGGATACTACGCAAGTATACATATCGTTATCAAGTAATATAAGACTTTTTGATTAAGGGAAATACGCAATATGCTCTATTGAACGACAAATTTTCTATTTTAAAAAGACAATTACTTAAACTAGAGATGTATTCTCAGTAATTAAAATTCAAATCTTTTTGGTATTTTTGATATTTTGACAAAACAGTAACAATTTAAAAAGATAACTTGAGTTTGTGTAAAAGAAAAGCACTGAATTTGAAAATATATTTCTCCTTATCATAAAACAGTAATAAACATAGAAATTTTGTTGTGGTAGTATGCAAATTGTGTTGTGTCAAATATGAGCAATTATATTATTTACCCTTACTAGAGATGCTATAAAGAACATTGACTAATTTAAAGTTTGAATAGTTTTGAAGACCGGCTAGACATGGAAGATACCATCTCTCACTCTAGAGTTCTCTCGATTCCCTCCACTTGGGGGTTAACATCTTGTATCAGAACCTAAAACAATAAACCAAGTTGGGGGCTTTAACCTGTCGCTTTAAAGTCCTATAACTCTACAACATTCAAAGATTATTTCCCTATTTATTTGCACTAAATCATATGAATTACATTATCATTCATACAACCTCATATAATTCTTTCCAATTGTATAATTCTTTCCAATTGACCCAATTCTTACATGTTCTTACAACAAATATTAACATATGCATAGGTCAAATCAAGAAGTAAATGAAGTTTTAACATCAAATCAAGAAGTAAATAGAAGTAAATGAAGTTCATGGATTTAAATCATCACAACTTCTGTCAACAATAAAGATCAACACTCTCCACAACTTTCATCCAACACTTTAATTACTTATCATTTTAAGAAGAAAGATAAAAAAATTTACTCAGAATCCATGGAGAAAATAAAACCATACTTTAGTTTAAAAGTAAAAATCACTGTCAAACCAACAGGAAGTCTCGATTAAAACCAAAAGTAATTCAAAATAAAAGATAAAAACTCATCTCAAATCCTCCACCAAACTCTTGAAGTCCCTCTCTCGTTTTCGTGAGCCTACAACCCGAGTTCGCCATCTCTCCTCGTCGGAGTCTCCTTTCTCGCCAGTGAAGCTCGAGCACCCCTCCGGTCTCCGAGTTTCGTCTCCAGAAGTCGGTCGATCTCACTGCTACCTCCCTCATCGGCTTCTTCTTTTTCTCAACCAACCCTGCAAACCTCGCTGTTTTTTCTTCATCCTACAGGATTTTGCTTTGCCGGCGTTGTTTTTTTGCTGGAGTAAAACAGTAAGGAGGAACTTCAATTTTTTTGGGCTTTCCCTCCACATTTCCTTCACTTTCGGCACTCACCATTGAGAAGCTAACATCTGCCACCTCGCTGCCTCGCTTTTCCGGCGATTATACACCTCGCCGAACCACCACGACGTTGTTGGACAGCAAGCATCGACGTCATTCGGGAGGATAAAAGGGATTTCTACCTCACGTGCAAGCTCCCGCCGGACTTCTTTAGACTTCGTGCAAATCACGCGATGGTATAACCCCTCTTCCCCTTCGCATTTTACTCCATAGCCAACCTTAGGTTGTAGGAGCGATAAGTGTGCGAGTCCGATCGCCTACACGGGGTGCGTGCACCGGTGTGAGCCGACGCGGCGACGCACCTATGTGATGTATCACTTGTTTTACTAGAGGTGACCTACAGGATTGGATCCCCCTTTGCGCAGCTAATTCTCCTACAATAGCTAAGTGAATCGTATTTGACTTTTAGCCCTAACACAAAAATCTTAGAGGTTGGAGCTCCCTTCGCTCCCCTTTGCTTTGGTTGTCTCGATCTTTTAAAAAGATTGAAATGTAAGTCTTTGCAAAATGAGAAAACGTGAGTCATTAGCTCATTTTGTAAAGCTCAGAGGCATCATGAAATCAGAAAGATCGTTGTCGCTAGCCCGTTTCATGACGAGGTGGAGAACTTCCCCCTTGGAGATCTAGAGAGAAGTTCCCCACTTGCCTAGCCAAAGCAAAGACAGCAATCACCATCTTTTTATATATTGATCCTAGGTTCCTCGGTGAGGTCGTTAGCATGAGAATGACCCCTTATTACATGTGTATGTTTGCATGTTGCATTTTGCACGTCACTTTGCTTTGACCGGTTGACCCGCGAGTACGTCACTTCACTCCGACCAGCCGCCCCGGCCCGAAGAGTATTTAACTTTGTTCCGATTGGCCGGCCCGACCCGACATATATCCCACTTCATTTTAATTGGCTTCCTTGAGCCAGTTGGCATGACACTTTGACTAGACCGGATTCCTCGACCCGTTCGACCTAGTACTTGCACCACTATAGTGTCTTGCATTTGTGTTTGCATTTTTGCATATTGTAGTGCATATGTATGATTGTGTTTTTGCATCCTATTTCACATTTGTTTGGCTGCATGATTATGATCATATGCTTGAATTGCACATTCTCTTTGGGCCCCTGCTGTCATTGCATGTCTATCTTTTACAAGTCACTGCCCTATCAGCATACCTCTAGGGACCGCTGCCACCATGACATGCCCACCCTTTTCGGGCCCCTGCCGCCATGGCATGCCTACCCTTTACAGGTCACTACCCTATCGGTATACCTCTTGGGGTCGCTGCCCCACGACATGCCCATCCTCTTCAGGCCGCTGTCACCCTGACATGCCTATCCCGTTAGGTCGCTGCGTCTTCGACATACCTCTTGGGGCTGCTACCACTACGGTATGCCCAACTTTGTTTGAGTACCTGCCCCATAGTATACTCATCACTTGTGTTTTGATCAATCATTTGTATTTGCATGTTCACATGAGTAAGCGAGCCATACCCGTTAGGAGAGTGACTCCCGTGTTGGTCACAATGCCTTAACGAGCATTGCTTGTCAGGTCAATCCCGATGAGCAATGCGAGTTAAGTCATCTGGACTGACACGAGTATAACTGTGCTAAGAATCCAATGGATCTAATTCATGTCATCTTCTTTCATAACATCCTTTAGATTTTTTGGATCTTTAGAATGGGGCCGGTAAGATGACCCCGTTAAAGTCATACCATACCCATACCTACCCTGAACTTAGATACTAGGTTGACGCACTTTTCGTTAGATGATGTGTTGGGCTGGGTTTAGGATGCTAAGTAGCATTTTCGACACCTCGAACTATTGTTGTGTGTTGTGTTGTCTTGCGCTAGTCAGGTGTCACATTATCGATTTTTTTTCGGTGTGCTTGCATGCTTCTTGTGCATGATAATATATTAGGGCGATCTTCTGTAGGTGTCGTGCCTATTTATACACACTCACACATGTGTTATTAGGGGGAGCATGTAATGATTTCTAATCCTTTGCTTGCAGGCGCTCTTTAGCTCCCCTAAATTATAAGGCACGGCTTGTTATTTTTGCAATGCATGGCGTGCCCGCTAAAACTTGTTTTATGCTGGTCGAGTCTTTATTTTCTATTTTAAATGTATTTGATAGAGTCCTAGGAGAGTCTGTATCGGAAATAAAGTACGGGCACGGGGACCAGGTGCAGCAGCTCGTGTCTTGTACCGTAAGTCCGAATTTGATATTTTTGTATAGACTTAGGATCAGACATATATATGCGAAGTCCTACGGCTTTTATTGTATTTACTGGATTTTGTTCCTGGTCCAGCGACATTTGACCTGTTTATATATTCTTTTGGGGTGCTTTCTTTCTCTTTTTCTTCTTGTGTGCCTTTGAATGTTAAAATGTTTTATATTGTTTCTTTTTGTGTATCTGAACCTCACGAAAATGCAACATAGGCATACTAAGGACCCTAAAATTTTAATTCTTTATATCTAAAAAAAATCATAATAATAAATGATTGTGATGATCAAAATCTTAGGATTAAAAGATTCAAGAATTTTCAAAATCAATTTTTTTTTTCTTGCATGGCCATCAAGTCGATTTTAAAATGGTTCACATGCAAGGCCATAACCCAATCATATTTAATAGAACCTCCACGCTTAAAAATGTGGTAGATAACTGCATCATACTTGCATGTCCCGAGGAGTAGCCACCGTGCTTCTCCAATCCGATTGACTCAACATAAATTCGCCTAGTTGGTTGTCTGGTGCGTGTAGGGTGTTAGGAGGCTTCTCAATCCAGACGAGATATAAGTTCTCTTGTTGGAGCATTTACAGCTTTGTAGCTGAACCTTTGCTTTCTCTTCCTTTCAGAGGCTTCCTCGCCACTTCGGTAGGTATAAGTCCCACCTCTTGGAGCTTCAGCTTTTAGTTATAGGATAGAGTTTCGCTCATTTTACCTCAAAGCTATTGAGATTCTTATGGGTGATGCAATTTACGGATTGCTGACCAGGGATCTCAGGTTGTGTTGGGTCGACTACCTTCACGACCAGGTAGACTTAGGGTCATAGTGGCTTGGGATGATGAGTTTGTGGTACCCCGACCTGATTACCTCTACCTCCTAGAATTACTCTTTCCTACCTTTTTGACTACCCTTGTTGAGCCACTGTTGCTCCTTTGACTTCGTTGATGTCACTTTGACGGTCTAATGTCGATAAGCTGCCTCCTTTTCGGGATACGACGATTTGTTCTCCGTCCTTACGATCCCGATGTGCTATTATGTATTGGATACCTCCGTTGAAGTGATTTATGGTCATTTCGTAGGTTTCGTAAGCTGAGAAGCCGCTACTCATTTGGACGTGGGAGATTCACTTTCCACCCGATGGCGCAGCGTAAGCTTCAAAGCATCCAGACCGTTCCATACGAAATAATCACCTTTTGATAATATATATCCCATGTTCATGATGATAAAGCGAAACTCCTTCCATCGAAAGTCTTCTTGGGTATCCCCCGATATGTAATTAACCAGTAGGGATACGTTCCTCTGGGAGACTTTTGACCCCAGAACAAAAAAATGTTCTTTTTGGTTATTTGGTTACGGGTGGCTTATATAGAGATTCTACTTGTGGATGTTGTTTTCGAGGTAATTCGATCTGATTCTTGTGTTTGTAAGCTTATCCTCATATACGAAGCTCATCAACTTTGATAAGCCGAGATGATTACATCATATTAGCTTGTCCTCATAAAATAGTTTTTCTTTTTCCCAAAATAAAAGTTCACTGTCAACTCATTCAAAGCTCGACAGCCCCTTCAGACGGGTATAGTTCAAAATTATTGACCTTAAACTCCTGTTCGAAATTGATTGGTGAAATTGATTTAATAAAATTATTTTAAAAAATAGATATATATTGTTAGATTCAAATCTGCACAACACACAAATTCTTGTGATTTAAAAAAGAGAAAAAAAAAGAGAGTTCAGATGTTCTACTCCACAATCCGAGCTTAAGAAAAATTTTCCTGTTCTACTCATTTTACTCGCAACCTAATCGCCCTTCCTCCGATCGAGGCGCAAGTGCCTCCTCTTTTTTCTTCAATCTGTTCTCACTGAAAGCTCTCTTCGCTCTTTTATTCGATTCACAAGAATTCCCCCTTCCTCCCACCGATTCGCAA
>NW_018164556.1:583587-608365 GCF_001263595.1 Phalaenopsis equestris | reverse complement strand
CTCTACCGATCCATCACGCAAGAGAAAGAGCGGGAATTTAGAGGTTTTTTTATTCTTTATTTTTGTTGGCGGCATGTTTGCGGTGGAATATTAGTGGATTTTATTTTAGATGATTTGTTGGATTCTTCTGACCATTTATGGTTAGGGAAACCTTTTTTAGATCACCTGGAGGATCCGTGATTAGCAATCAGCGACAAAATATTATTTGTTTCCTTCTGTTGAATGAAATTTTGCTTTTACTATTCATGTGCTGATTTTGTGAATAGCTTAGGAATTAGGGTTTTGTTATTTGATTCACCGATTAGTTACTGGTAGAGCATGTTGGAAGGTGAAAATGAAACTTGCAGTGTAGATCATAGAATCACCATAGTGGGAACATAGTTATTTATCTATTATTTTGTTTTATTCTTCAAGATTTCCTGTAATCTTATATGCTTGACGGGGATAGCTTTATCTCGAGTAATCTTTCTATTTCTCTTTTCTGGATAAAAAAAACCTGTCTTGGAAACGCTGAGATTAAATACCTTATTTCATCAAGCGCAATTAAGAACCGTCTCCCCACTTTCGTATTCACTGTAATAGTTAAACCAAGGGTACTAGGGATTTTCAGAGTTCAATTATTTCAACAACAAGATCTCTTCCCATATTAATTTCAGAAACCAATCACAGCCTCCCTGCTGAAATTTGAGTCCCAGATTTCCCCATTGCTTTTTGTTTTTTCCTCAAATCCTTCACTCTCTTCTGAATTGTATCTAGGATATTTTTTTTGGAATTCTAATTCATTACGTTGCTGAAATTATAAGGAGTCGAAGGACTTTTCTTCAGATTCAATTCTTCAAGCAACCATTTAAGAACTATCTTCTCAACAGATGATGTGTGACATTAAGCCCTCAGTTCAGGTCAAGAGTGTACCTCCAGAAGGTTCGATCAATATGGATGGATACCTGCAAGTGGAGAAAACTCCTGTGGAGGCTACTAGGACCGCAGTCGAAGATCCTTCAGTCTCGGGATGTTCCGACAACTCTGTCATTGTCAACGTGCAGACATAATCTTTGACGAATGAAATCAAAGCTCTCCCAATCCAGAGAGACTGACGCGAGGCAGCGGGGGAGGCTGAAGCGACTGGTTCAACATGTGGATGCAAGGGGGCAGGCTGAACCCTACTTTGGGTTAGGGTTGCCGCCCAAGGGGGACGGGCTTTCCCCTTCTGGTTATCTTCTTATAAAATGTTATTTTCTGTTTTAGATTTTAGTTTTGGCTTTGATATTTCTGTTAGGATAGCCTTTGATGCCCCTTTTTTCTTCTAGGGTTGTATCCAACAATTAGAAGGTTTTTCGGCTGTAACTTGTTCTGAGTTGGTGTGTATCCGTCATTTCCTGCTTGCTTTTGCTACTCCTTTCACCCCCATCCCCCCAACCACCTCTCTGGCTTGCCGCCTGCCTCCCTGCACCCTCATCCTTCTCGTGATTCTCCCGCCAACCTATTCCCCTTCTCTAGCTATCGCTAAGCACCCAATCTATTTGCTTCCCTGCTGGTAGCCTTACCCCAGCCTCTGCAGCCAGCACAAACATCCCCCAACCTCACCACATATTACCATAAAGACCATCCAACACTCCCAACCCCTAGGCTTCCTTACAACCCTCCCCGTCCCCGCTGCAACTCCAAACCTCCAGACCTCCTTTCTCCTTACTACTAACTAGCAGCCAACTTTCCACCCTCACCTAGTCCAACCTCTCCAACTGTAGCACGACCACCTCGACCTACGCCCTAATTTTGTGTCATGTTGTTGTTATTTTGTTTTTAACCCCTTTTACTTTCAGCAATAAAAGTATTATTCCGTTGTGATTCTTGGGTTAACTCCGGTATCAAAATGAGTCCTCAATTCCCACCTTGATTTTGAGCCTTTGCCACCATGCCTTTAGGAGTTTGCCTGCCTTCTCAGCATCACGGCTTATTTCTTTTTCAGCAACGATTCTATATTCTGTTTATCTATTATTTGAATGGATTTCTTCTCGCTATCAAAAGTTTTGGGTTGCATTAGTAGGATTATTAGATCCTATTAAACAGGTCACATCTGAGGGTTGGCTTGACATGTTTCCTTTTTCTATACCCATAATAATACAGTAGGCGCTTGAGTGATTTTTAATCCGACTCTTCGTTGTTATTTATTTTTTATATGAGTTTGCTGGAAGCGTTATTCATTATCAAACTACTAATTGTATCCATGGCACTCAAATTTGTAAGTACTGACATACATGAAAACTGTTTTGATGCAGTTTAAAGATCAGTTCCCTCCTCTCAAGCTCTATAAAGAAAATTAGAAGAAGAAAAATGCAGGTCATTAACTCAGCCTTTTAACATCTTTTTTCCTTAATATACTGCTAAATTGTATATTCTTAAATTCATGTTTTGCATATTTTTTCAGAATGTTTGTCACATCTATTTTACAGAATTTTGGTAGATCCTTTTCTGCAATACTTGGCTTTCTCTTTTGAAGTTCTTATTATCCACAATTACATTTGAAATTTTCTACATTTTCTTCACATACCTTTTTTTTTACTGGAATTACTTGTCCAATTCAGCATTCAGCATAAATACAAATTTATTGTAAACTGGGGCACAAGTCTTGCTCAACCGAGATAATTAGGCCTACAGTAGAGATCTTGCCTGATTCATTTTCTTGGTTTGCCCCAACTTGGCCCTGAGACTCTTTGTGGCGTGGGTTTTGGGACTAAGAAATCCACATGGACCTGCCTAATCAGAACAAATTAACTTGTTGAAAGCTGATCCATTCAAGCTGTTCCTTAAACTTTTCAGTTTTGAACATTTCACATCTGACACCACTCATCTGCACAAGTCGGGCTTGGCTGAGTGCCTACAAAGTATTGACTTGAATGAATCTTCTTCAATGTTACGGAGCTGGTTAATTGCCGATAATAGGTGAACCAACTTGAGTATAAGATTCTTTCTTATATTCAATGGACCAAACAGGGGAATTTATGGAAACTTAAATGGTTTCCAACCTTTACTTTGATACACAATATGAATTTTAGGAATAATATACTTGATTGGTTAACCTAGGAACATAATTTTCAAAGTTCATTGAAAATCTTTATTACGGATTCATTACCTTCTTAGGAACCATGTAGTGATGCTAAGGCTTATATAACAACAAAATGCCTTTTCTTTTAGCAATGCTTATTCATATGTGAGTTTATGTGGTTTGGAGCTGTGTCCTGTTACAAAGAGTCATAAAACACATGGGATGATTTTTATTCAAAAACATTGACGGCATGATTGATATTTACAAATGGAGTTTGATATTAGTTTCCATGATCTTTCTTGATTAAGTTATTTGAAAATAGCCTTACGGATCTTGATCAAATATTGGTTAGTGATAAGCTGGTAGGGTCAAATCAACTGTAAACTTTTGGATAAAAGCTGTGCTTTCAGGTCCGTCGTTATACTTATTAGGCTTTGTGACAATACTAGAAGTATTTTACACTCATTATGCTTTCAGATTTGTGAAATATGTGGAAATTTTCAGGTTTGTGTCTTCTGCATTCCACCTGAATCCTAGGATAAAAAGAAAAATAGTTTGTGAATAATACTACTCTTTTCCTTATCTATACTTCCATTTTAAGACAAATAATGTTTTAAATTTTTCTCTGTACTTGGGTTCTTCTTGCCATTGTTTTCATTACTTGACTAATGAACATCTTTGCTTAGGGAAAGTCATAGCCTTAAAACATTCAATTTCAATTTTTGAATTTCATCAGTCTTTGTTTTTAAAATTGTTTTCCATCTTTCAAAAGGTTTATTAACTGGCAGCTTATTTCTTCCTTCATTGTATGATATAAACTTTCATATATAATGTTTTTGTCTAGAAGACAGTGATATTGCCTTTTTCCTAGGAGACGTAAGTTGAAATTTTTATTACTAAGCTAATGCCAACTGTTTGTTCTGTCCTTTTCATACATACTGATAATTAAAATGGTTAGCAGGCATCAAGAGCAAGACTTTTTAAAGAATACAAAGAGGTGCAGCGTGAGAAGTCAGCCGACCCTGATATACAGTTAGTTTGTGATGATTCAAACATATTCAAGTGGACTGCTTTAATCAAGGTAGTGCCAGTGGTCTGAATTGTGCTCATTTCCTGTAGCAGCTAATGCATTGACTATTTGTAGGGACCTTCTGAAACTCCATATGAAGGTGGTGTTTTTCAGCTAGCATTTGCTATCCCAGAGCAATACCCTCTGCTGCCTCCACAAGTGCGATTTTTGACAAAAATTTTCCATCCCAATGTGCATTTCAAGGTGAAGAAACTTATCCTTCATTATAATACTACATTATCTTTGCAAAATCGCTTGTTGAGGTTAGAGATGGAAGTATGGTTGGGTCTGATTTCCTGTTGAAATATTGAATTCTATTTTGTTTTTTAAGTACTACATTATACTACATTATACTAGTAGTATAATGTAGTATAATACTACATTATACTACATTATCTTTTGCTGTTGAAATATTGAATTCTATTTTGTTTTTTAAGTTGTACATTCAGAAATCAGATCTTGATTCCGTCTGTTTGGATTGAAGTTATTGATTTCTTTTAAGTGATTGACCATTGGAGGCTGTAATTTTAAATTTGCCAATTTCCTGCAATGATTATGTCACAGCCTATCCATCAGGCTTGGAAAAAGTCAACAATAACCCAACAGGGTAGGTGAGTTGATAAATTCAGAGTTAGTCTAATAAATATAAAATTTTCATTGTGATGTTTGTCCATCAAAAATAAGATATTAGAGCTTCTAAATTTTATAGCATCTACCAATTTATCTCCAAAATATAAATGCTAATTAACTATTGCTATAACTAATCCAAGAATTAAGCCCCGCCTATTTACCAATAAATAACATTAACCTTAGTCATTTTCCAATGATACATCGAGCATGAGCCTAATGTCACCTCCCAAAAGAGCCCCTATGGGTGGTGGGCAACCCAGGACTTAAATACTGCTTTTCAGCCCTACACCTAGCCGATGTGAGACTATTTGTCCGTGACATTCTCCTCCACCCAATCACGTGACGCCCTCGTCACGGATCGGCTCCACCGAGGGTCCCACTGGACCATGGAGAGTCCACACACCTGGCAGGCAGTAATCTGCTCTGATACCACTTGTCACCTCCCAAAAGAGCCCAGGGTGGTGGGCAGCCCAGGAGGACTTAAATACTGTTTTTCGGCCCTACACCTAGCCAATGTGGGACTATTTGTCTGCGACACTAAGCTCTCCTTTCAAAGATACAAGCATTAACCTAAAAATAATAAGAATTGATAAGTTGAAGTTTTCAGAGAATAAACTCAGGAAGTAAAATCTTTTAGTTATGATATAAATAATAGATTGAAGCATAAATATGATCCATGAAAAAGCCACGGGTAATGATATATATTTTATTATAATATTTATAAATTGGGGGATTTATATACAAAACAGTTAAAACTATTAGAATTTCATATCTCACACCAAACTTCAATATTTACATCCTCAACACCCTGGACGACGATGATGGCATTGCGAAGTACAAAGAACTCTGAAATGCCCATGTTTCTTCTTTTTTCAGCTCGCTCCTAGCGCAACGATGAGGTCGCGATGTACAAAGACCTATGCAACTCCCATCTTTCTCCTCCTTCCTCGCTCTTATAGCACTTGCGAGATTGCGGCGTATGGAGACCTCCAAAACTCCCTTATTTCTCCTCTTTCTGCCCGCCAAACTACAATAATCGTAACTTAAAATCCTGCAGAATCTTAAATATCATTTTTCGTCAAAAAAAATGATAGCTTAAAATTCTGCAGGTTCTTAAATCTCGTCTTTACACGGTTTTGCCTTAAATTTTGGTACATTCCTCAATGGCTTTGGATTGGGGCGGGGCAGAAGTAGTAAAAAGATGAGAGTTTTTGACATCTTTGTTCACCGTGATTCCGTAGACGCTTCGGAACTCCGAACGCATCGATTCTTAAATCCCGTCTTTCCTCCCTTTTGATGTAATGCCAGGTATCTTCCTCAATGGTTTTGGATTGGAGTTGGGTGAAAGGAGGAGAAAGAGGGAGTTTCTGACGTCTTTGTTCGCCGCATTCCCTCCGCTGCTTCGAAACTTTGGTAGCATCGCCAAAATAGAGCAGCATAAAATTCGTGAACCTAACGGTGTTTAGGATTTTAATGCCAAGGTGTTAATTTTGTTTTTATTTGAACATTTTGGGTGTTAGGGATGTGAATATCGAAGTTTGGGTATGAAATATGTAATTCTAATAGTTTTGAGCGAGTTGCATGCAAATCTCCCTTATATTTATTTATTAGAATATTAAAATATTAATATGTAGATTTCTTGCTTTGATTTGCTTTTATTTACTTTCCTTTTTTTCCCTTTTGTTCTATTTTTATTTGTCTCCACTAGTAGGTTCTGGGTTGACTTATCCCCCTCCTTCTTCCTACGACTTTTTCACTCGACTAGGGCACGATATAAACGTCGCACATTCCTTTCTTCCTCTTTCTTCTTTCAATTGGTTAGGACATGCATAAGATCTCTCTCCTGATCTCTCTGTTCTTTCTCTCAAGTGCTCGTTTGTTTGTTCGAATAATGTAAGACAACTCTTTAATTCATAGTCGAACAGGTGCTTATCTTGGTGCCCATTCAAATTTTGATTATCATTATTACCATCATCATCATTATTATTATTTTTAAACTTTTTGTTATTACACTTTTGTCACGGATTGACACTGCAACGCAACACTTGGCTCTTTTGTCCCCCACTTGCTCCTTCCTTCTCAAAAGAAATGTCGTCGTCCGTCAATGTCGTCATCTTCGGCTATGGGGATGCCCTAATTTGCGCCCGACGTCTCTCACACTCACCTTTTGACTCGCATGGTAAGTTCTTGCCTCTCTTATACGACAGCTTATAAGTTGAACTCACCTCCTTAGCTTCCGACCCCCTTGCTTCCTCTCCCCTCTATCTAACTGCCCAACTCCTCACATCATCTTCTTCGATTCTTCGTTTCCCCTTATTCCGTGTTACTGAAACAGAACATTACAGCTTGAAACTCGACATAGCCTCCCCGCACGAGACTCTTTCTATTGTGGCTTGCTACCAACATCGTCTCCTCTGCTCATCATTGATGCCATTTTTTCTGCTACGCTCAAGCCTCCCACGCAGGCAAGTTGCACCCTTCTTTTCCCCCTCCTTTTTTCTCATACTTTCTCCTCCATTTTTCTTCTTCTTTTGGACTTGACTTGTCTTCCTCCTATGCATCATTTTATAAAACACAAGTGACCTTTGAGTTCTCGACAGTTCAATTCCTCTCCTTCTTTTAACTGCCCTACTCTCATTTCTTCAGCTTTTTGTTCATTTCTTCTCCTTCTCCGTTCGCCTCCTCTTCTTTGATTTTTCATTTCGTCTCGACCGAACTAAAGCAGTCACAGCTGATTGTAATTCAACACCACATTCACACTCCACTTCAATCTCAATGAAGTTTTCTCCCTTTGTCTCAATTTGGGTCGAAGCTTGCTCTCTCCGATCCTCCCTCTTTCCATTTCTTGTGCATTCACGTCCAACCAATCTTCAATTCTTTCTTGCACCCAACCAATTCTCATTCTCTCTTCTTCTGCTTTTACTCTCCTTCCACGTCGTGTGGCCTTCCATAGTGACCTAGCCACAACCTCTTTTTCATGACTCCCACCAGAATTATCTTAGCTATTCTCTCTCACATGACACTAGTTATCGATGACAGTGGATCTAACCTTCTTCAATGCAGTCCACCGTAGAAGCTCTGAGGATGCTTCTCATAGCCTTTCCTGTGATGTACTTGCAGCACCTTATGTGGTCGGAACATTACATATCCTCTCATGTAAAGTATATTTCATTTGTATACACTTTCAAAACATGGAATCATGTCACATGCGTCCCTCCTAAACAAATCGACTCTCACAAGCTGAATCATTTAGCCATCCATGGCCTATTGGTCAAGAAATATACAGTGAAAGCAGAATTCATATCCAAATAGTGTGGCATGTTCACTATTTCAATAAGTACAGGAGAAAAAAATTGGAAAGAAGGAACATTCATATTATAAATGAGCCTCCTCCATATACTTTCAAGATTGTAGAATTTTGGAATTAACATTACAATTGATTCCAAGTCAAGCAACAATCTTTATCAGGCCTAAGGACAATTAATCAAATTAAATGGCTCGAAATAAAATCTTAATAAAATCGGCCATCACAAAATTTCTAATATCATATACGTGTACTTATATGCAATCTCAAAAATACAAAATTATCCCTTTGCCTTATAAAGAAAGTAATAACAATATAACAATACTAAACCTTTAACTTGTGTTCCTTATAAGCATCATCACAACTAGTTTGGGCCTTCCCGAGGTCATAAAGCTAAAACCTGGGTTGAATTTGTGATAAAAAGTTAACTTGGCCCACTTATGGGCTTCCAATAGATGTAAACCCAAACTGCAATTAAATTCTGGCCAACTTCTATGCAAACAAGCCCACTAATCAAATCTTATGTGTTATAGACATACTTTTAGTCGAGCTGAAACTTATATACATATTACAATCGTGTCATTATTCTGAACTTCTGTCGGCCATGTTCAACATCTCTGGGTTATAAGTGGCCATTTTTTGTCTTTTGACCTGCTAAGTGAGATTGGTATGACTAGCACTCTAGTAGTAAACATATTGATGTCAATCATGAGAGCGCATCATCTACACACATTTAAATTTTCACCCGTCTACTAGAGATACTTGAGAGAAGATTATCCATAGTAGCTAATCAAATTTCCTGAATATAATGTTGGCAGGATGGGTATACTGATAAACTCGACACTGATTGGATCTAGCTCCATTCCTCCAAACTCACCACCGATGAGCTTTAAACCTAAAATACGTAACTTGAGCTTATATATTATTCTTAATTGAGAGTGATCTTGTTGCAGTGAAAGATTTAATTAACCGTAGGGCCTTGCACTCCTAGAAAATATTAATCATGGATTTAAATAAATTATGACACAACATAAGGGATTTTTTTTTTAAAACAAACCTATCTCATCTCAAGAAAAGTCACTCATGAAGTTCCTTTTTTCTCACACATCAAGAGGGCCCCAGGGAGGGGCTTGGCTTCTCTTGACCGATCAAGCTTAATGCCAATTTTGTGCATGAATTCTTGATCCATTGTTTTTTTTTTCATTTTTTGAAAATTTTTGTGATTAATTTCTCTCAGGATATCTTCTATAATTTCCATACAACAACAACAAGCTTTTATCCCACTGAGTGGGGTCGGCTACATGAATCTTTTTTCTCCATTCTGTACTATTGAGTATCATATTTTCATTTAAATCTAATAGATTAAGATCCTTTCTCATACAATATGCCTAAATCTTTTTTAGTCTAGCTTTGCCTTTCTTAATATCAGTCAAATCT
Source organism: Phalaenopsis equestris (assembly GCF_001263595.1). Lineage (NCBI taxonomy): Eukaryota > Viridiplantae > Streptophyta > Magnoliopsida > Asparagales > Orchidaceae > Phalaenopsis > Phalaenopsis equestris. The sequence goes on along the minus strand of NW_018164556.1, from coordinate 598,882 downwards.
AAAAAATCTCCTATAATTTTCATATGGATTCAAATTCTTTTTTTTTTTTTTTTTTGCAGTAATTCTTTTAAATGTGAAGTATATGTTTGTGTTTATTAGTTTGTTTCCTCGTGGTTTTTTGAATGCTTTTTTTCGCATCTATTTTCTCTTGCTGATTTTATATCCGTAAGCCTCGTATCTTCTTAGAAAATCTTAAGACCTTGATTTGCCTTGCATCATAAGACCTCAAACTGACATTTTAAATATTTTAAAATTTTCCTAATTTTATTGATGCCTCGTTTTCTAGGAAAGCTTTGTTTAAGTGTCGTCATTTTGGAAAAATGCAATGGGTTAACCTATACTTATCTAAATTTAAGTTTGTCTTGTTACCCAAAATTTATTTTTTCTTATATCAATTCCTGACTTATTTAAGTTCCAAAATATTGAATGTGTATGTGGTGCCAACTAGTTGGAGCAAGTATAATTAGGGCTGTAAACGAGCCGAGTGTATAGTGCTACTATCATATTTTGTTTAATTAAATATATCTATATCATTCGAGTGCAGTCATCAATAAATATAGCAAAATCAGTGGCTCCAGTGATATTATGAATTTTATCTCATAATGAATTATTATAAAAACACTAAAAGATTTAGAGTTACTTTTAGGAAAGGGAACACAATGATATTATGATAATTTCATAAGTTTTACAATGAAAGTCTTTAATGTTTGTATTAATGAAATATGAAGGAAACGTACATTAAATCTTTTTAAAGGAAAATGTTGTACTAAAATATAATGACAGGTTTAAATGTTGTCGGTAGTATGAAAGGTGAAGGAGTATGATAGTTGACTTTGATTTTCAATGTATAACCAATATTTTTCATTATCATGCTAATCATCTTCTCTATATTGAGATCCTGAAAACATAATAGTTAGTAAAAATATATAATATTGTAGCTGTGGCTTTTGGCTTTTGATAAATTTGTGAAAAGATAATATATTAACTGCAAAGTTTGCGACTTCTAATACGTTATTGAGGGTTAAGTTGAGAGAAATTAAAATATCTCCATGTTTTGTAATATCTTTTAAAAATCCATCAACGATTCTTATTTTTCTGTTGTTTGGACAGAGCCTATAAATTTGAAATATATTGACAAGAATTGTATTTGAAGATGGCCCCTAGATCTTGGATTCATGAATAAGAAAAACTATTAGAGGCATTAAGAGCATAAGAATTAGAAATGATACTATTGTGAGTATGAGAATAAGATTCAAATGATATTTCTAAAGAATTGAGCAAATTCTTTAATATGTTGATTTCTTCTTAATTTAGTCTTGACTTCACTAAATAGGTCTGTCCTTTTTTATTTCTCCTTTATTTCTTCCATGACCTTGGGATTTTTCATGAAATTTTCAAAATGTGTCTTTAGCGTGTCCTTTCTTTTTGCAGTAGTTGCATTAGAGATTTCTTTTGAAAAAATGATGTTGTTTTTTTGACGAAGGTTCTATGACAGGAAGTCCGTTACCTTGGGATTCAGAAATTGTAAATGGTAGATGTCTTGAGAGTTGGACTGGTGATCATCACTCTTATTCTTTCTTCTTTTGCTAAAAGGAGAGAGAGTACTTCATTTAGGGAAGGAAAATTTTTTCTGCTAAGATTTGGATTCAAATTTGTCCTTATAGCAGGACTTCTTGAGGTTTTGGTAGTTGTTTGTCTCTTACTAGTAAACCTTCATGGTGAGTGTTCAATGACAAGAAGGCTACCTTGTTTGATAGTGGTGAGCTTTATCTTGATTTTGTATATAATTGTAGCATCTTTCACCTTTGAGTATGTTTCTTTAATTGCATCCCAAACCTCTTTTGAGGTAGAGAGAAACATAAAAGGTCCACTGATATTTAGTAGCATGATGTTCAACAACCATGTTACGAATATGGAATCAGTTTCTTCACAAAATTAAAACTTTGGTTCTTTTGGCTCTGGAAATAGGTCCATAAGGCGTTGGATTTTTTTCTCTCTTTAGAAAAGCCTTCACAATTTGGGACCATTTAAGGTAATTATTCTCATTCAAGCGATAAGATATCTGAAATAAATAGAGTTCTCCTTTGTTCTGATTTTCATTGTTAATCATGATCAATTCCTTTAGAGGGAAGTTAAAGAAGCCCGACATAATGACGACAACAACAACAACAACAAAGCCTTCATCGCACTACGTGGTTATGGCTACATGAATCCTTTTTCTCCATTGTGTCCTATTTAGCCCGACATAATGAATAGAAGGGAAAATTCGACAAGAGGGATAAGGTTGTAATTAAAAACTCTAACCTTAGATAATAGAAATAAGGTTGAAGGAATACCCTAACATCTTTCTGGTATCATGTAGAAAATAAGTAATGGGAAAAAGTTCTTAAGAATCTTATTTTCCTCTTTGTACAAGAGGGGAGGTATATATATGACTCCTAGAGGCATTATAGACGAGAATAAACTAAAAAAAAGAAGAAAAAAATTATTAGGGTTGTAGAGAGATAAATCTAACAGTGCAAAACCTCGATTGATGTGCCTTAAGTTTTTGTTATTCGAGGGGGTCAAATAAATAGATCCAGTGGTACAAACCCTTGATCCATGTTCAATAGAGTTTCCTATTGCTTTTAGTCTTTTGCTATGATTGGAGCAGAAATTTAGCACTATGGAATAGTAAAATATCGTTAGAACATGTACCTCATAAAAAATTGGGGTCTTGATTCTCAGTATTGACAAATTCAATGAATTATCTGGTAAAAATTCAAAGTGTAAACGATTTTGCCTCCTATGTTTTTCTTGAAGGTGTGCATCAAATTAATCAAAATAAAGGATGTACAAACGATACAAATCAAAAGAACCCAGCCATCAGAAATGCGGGCTTGGTCAAAATCAATAAAAATGAAGAAAAAAACGAGAACTATCTATGTTTCTAATAAGAAGACTTTCGTGTATGGCCCTAAGGGCACAATTATGTGCCATCATGTTTCTTTTCTTATTTATGTGTTGGAACAGAACCTGCCTAAACACATTCAGATGGTGAAATCTTTAGAATCCCATGTCCTTGCTCTCCACAAGCTCCCCGATCTTGCTGTTTGAGAGGAAATGATGTTTTTGTTGTCACCTTTGATTAACTTCAGACATCCATGGTTCAACGAAATGTTTGATGGAATGGATTGCCTTGAGTTCCACCTAAGCGTTGTGCCACTGTTCAATAGAGTTTCCTAGTGCCATAAAGAGTTTGCCCTTTTCATCGAGAATTGCCAAGCCAATACCACCCGTGAGATGGAAGTAATGCCCCATCCACGTTGATTTTAAGCCATCCGTGGGGACACCAATAAAGGGTTTGCAACGGTCGGTCAGACTGAATGTCCCATTGCTCCGCGAGTTGAAGGTTGTGGTTTGAGGTGAGAGCCTCAAGAGCAGTAGAGGCCAAAATAGTTGCTGTGCCGTGCATTCTTCCATGTTTCTTGGCATTCATAGCCCGCGAACATTGGTATACGATCTTGCAGTGAATGAATATGAGCCTATTCTTGTCACCATCCTATTTATTAATGCCTTCTATCACTTCTTCTAGATTGCTGTAAAATGGGATATTGATTCCCCATTGCCGCACTTTGCATTTAACTTCAATGAGAATTTTGCATCTAGCAATAACATGGCCCACATTCTCAATGGTTATTAGAGCCCCACGGGCAAAGCATTTCATCCGTATGTCCTCTTCTATGGAGCCAACAATTACTTGGTGTACGATATCCTCCGCCAAAAAAGACGCTTTGAGCTTTCTAAGCTATTCATATTTACTTGTGCTCTTTTCTCAATCAAATGTTCACTTGACATAATTATGTGGTGTTTAACTCTTTTGGATGTAATTTTTTTTTTCTGTGCAGACAGGGGAGATCTGCCTTGACATACTGAAGAATGCTTGGAGTCCTGCGTGGACTCTTCAGTCTGTTTGCAGAGCTATAATTGCCTTGATGGCTCATCCAGAGCCTGATAGCCCTCTAAATTGTGATTCAGGTATGTTGCCTGTCACAGGTTTTTGTTCAAACTAAGGAAGTCAAAAAGCATTTTATATTTTATTGTTTCAATATGCTTTGGTAAATTTTATCATAGCCATCAATGAACTATAAGGGATATGAGCTTGTTTTTGAAATAGTTAGAACATGAAAACGGAACATCTTTATTATGTTCGGTTTGATTACAGATTAAAATCACTCGTTTTTTTTTTCTTAATTTATTTCAGCATTAGTTGTATCTGCATACGATGACTCAATACTTGGTCATATTCAGTTCAATTGTGTTTTGTATTCGGTTCAGGCTTGAGTACATAATAAGTCCGTTACACAGCCTCTATGAAGAATTGAAGGTGCAAATTTGTGGTTTGAACTTAGGTTGAACAGAGAGTTTGCTCATATTTGACTCACTCATGCATAAGGTTGAATTGTTTATCTCTGACAATACTGGTGGCGGATGTTCTTTAGTTGTTTTGGATATCCATATTCCTGTTTGATTCATATTCATGATATAGTGTTGGAAGCGTAATTTGCTTGAAGAAATGGGATGCGGGAATTGGTTTTGGTTGGTACATTAAATTAGTCGGTTCTTAGGTAATATATGCTTACATGATGTTGATTGAACCGCATCAAAATTAATAATAAAAACAGGCATTCTGTTTTTTGAATTTGTCGGAAATTGTATCTGTAGTTGGGAAGTACATGTGGAGGGATGATGGGGTATGGATTTCCATATTATTTAAGTGTTAATAGTAGATTTAACTCAAACCACAATAGAAAAAAACACATTATTAATGAAAGCAAATAAATTGCTACAATCAACATACTTGAAAGGAAAAACACAACAAACATAGCACACAATGCGCTGAAATAAGAAATAACAACTACACGACTCACGGCACATGGCTGGGGTGAATCTCGGAGTGGTGTTGGTGATCGGCGAGGGTTTGGAAGATGGTGGGATGGTGGGCGAGATGGTTGACAAGTAGAAAACACTACTTCCTGGATACTGGACAGCAAGTATGCATTAGTTATCGACGTTGCACAGCTGTCCAGTATGATGGCGGCAAAGATGGAGGGCTGGGAAAGCAGCGGCAGCAAAGATGGAGGGCTGGATAGCGATAGCAGCAGGTGGGAAGGGCTGGGACAGTGGCTAGGTGGTAGGGAAGTGGTTCAGAATGGCTGGAACAGCAGACAAGGCTGCAGAGAAGTGTTCTTCTTGGTCGGGAACAGCAGTGACGCCGCAATGAAAACAGATATGGGTGGCTGGAACAACAACCATTGGGTGGGGAAGGTGGCTGGAAAGTAGCTACTGCACAAAACAACAAAAAGAGGTTGTTCTAGTCGGCTGCAACAGGGAAGGGGCGGGCAGGAGTGATGTGGGAGGATGCGGAAGGGGATATGGAAAGATGGTACGAACATTTAATTTATTTTCAACAGATTTTTAGGAACTTATAGATAAAAGAGCTACTAAGAAACCATAAAGTATAACATACAAAAATCAAAACATCAAAACATAAATATATAGTCTGTGGACAACATCTCAAGCTGGTACATAACAATGTATCACTTCCTAGAAGAAAAAAATACAAAGAAACTACAATCATAATACATATTAGCAGTTGCCATTCTCATGTAAACTAAATTTCTCATATTGGATATATCAATCTATAATTTTTCTTTTTATGAAAGAAATAATTAAATTTAACTATAAGTTTTCTATAACTTAGTGAACAATTATAATCTTAATATGTTTTAAATTTATATGCAAATACTATGCACGAATGATGAAAAAAAATATAGTTAATTACTTATTCAAACTGTAAGCTTTCATTTTAAATTTAACTCTTCCCGTTTTAATTTCAATATTTACTTTTTTTTTTATCTTTTTAAAAATTCATATCACGTTTACCGTCATATCCGAATATACCCTTAAAATTATACCTGTATGCAACCTAAAAAAATTACGCTTGAAAGTACACTTTTATTATTTACATTTTCTTTATGTGCATGGGTACATCGTATCTCCTTCCAGTATCATTAGTGGGTAATCTTGGTTGACTTAATTATTTAGATTTCATTTTCTTTAAGTGCCTCCATTTAAAAACATTGAACAATCATTTTTTTCCCCATTTCTAATTCTCAAGCTCACAATATCCATATAATTATAAAAATAACTGTTTAAACATTAAAGAAATTCTCTATTAAATAAATATTAATTTAATTCATATAAGAAAATAATCGCTCACCTTACTTTGTTTTTTTTCTCACCTTCCCTAACTTTTGATCTTCTAGGTTCAAATGTTCTTTAATTTTAATTATTGTTATAAATTAATATTTTATCAAATATTAATTTTAAATTAAGTAAATTAAACTTTATATTTGATTAAAACATATCTTATCTTTTAAAGTGATTCGCTCCTCTATCTTGAAACGGTTTCTCCCTTCAATTGCGTCCTAATTTCAAGTACATCTAATATTAACACTTAAATAATATGCATATAATTCATTGATTAAATTACGATAAATCTCCTAATTACCCTTTTAATCGCTTGATTGCCCTAACCTGCACGCAAGCCCCACATAGAGCCTTCACGCACGCATGAGCTTCCCTTCTGCCTTCTTTGCCTTCAATTGTGGTTCAACCCAACACCGCATGCTCACGGCGTCGTCTTCTCTTACTCGTTCCATTTTGGGCTTTGATTCCTCCTTCGGTTAGGGCTCAACACCACAATGATATTACACACGAGGCTCACCTCTCTTCTCCGCTCAAGCCTTCGCGTAGAGTCATTCCTCCTTCCTTTATCTATCGCTTGTTGCCAATCGAGTGTGGTAAGTATCACAAGACAAGGAAAAATTGCATGAACCTTCCTCCTTTTGGTTCTTCTCCTACCGTTTTCCTTCACTCGCAGACGAGACACCCAGCTCGACGGTGGTGTCTGATGCTAAGCTTCTCGATGAATGCTTCAATTCTTCCTCTTCTTCTTCCTTTCTCTTAGCTTGGCTAGGGCACGACTCCATGCTCTGTCTTTCTGGAACTCTCACTCTATTAACTGATACGAAGATTTGGACTCCGTTCGTTCCGTCCTTAGACTTCACTTCAATGAATCGCTTGATGATTATTAAGAATCAATTTTTATTTATTTATTTTATTTAAGCTATTACGATCTCCCCACCTTATAAAATTTCTTCTTTGAAATTTTGAAAACATTTAATGCAAATGCAAATTCACCTCAAATAAAAAACTGTGGATTTCTTCTTGCATATCAAAAACTTTCTCCCAAATATGATTCTTCTCTAATCCATGCTTCCGTAAAATCTTCATAAATGTAGTCTCCCTATCACACAATTTCCTTACATCATAATCTAGTATCCTTTCAGACACCTCAACATAAGTCAATTCAGGTTGTTTATCAACTTAGTCTGCTATCACCTTACTTGATTCATCTGCAATTTACTTTCTAAGTGAAGAAATGTGGAAAACATTATGTACTCATTACATATAACCTGGTAAGACCAATCTGTAACTCTCTTCCAATCTTAACCACAATCTCATTGGATAAACTCAGTTTTCCTAGCTTCCCAAAACGTTGCACACCCTTTTGCACTGCATTTAATCTTCTTTGATCAGTCTAATCTTTCGGTAGCATCATCAACCAAGTCATCTCCAATAATCTTTCGTTCGCCTGCTTCAACCCAACATAATGTGTCATACACTTTCTTCTATACAGAGCTTCATATGAAGCCATCCCAATATAGAGTGATAAATGTTATTGTAAGTGAATTCTACTAAAGCTATATGTGATTTCCATCATCTACAAAAGTTAAGGACATAACGTTAGTAGATCCTCCAAAATTTGAATAGTCCTTTTTGACTAGTCATTTATTTGATAGTGAAATGTTGTATTGAAAGTCAATCGGTGTCCAAAGCTTCCTGGATCTTTTTTCACAATCTGAAGTAAAAATTCGTCATCATTGTTGGGGACAATAAACTTGGCACTCCATATAATCTCACAATTTGATCCACATAATGTAACTAATCTCTCAGTTGAATCTGTCTGTCTAATACACAAGAATTGAGCAGACTTAGTTAATTTGCCAACAATTAACCAAATAGCATCACGTCCCTAACTTGATTTAGACAACCCAATGACAAAGTCCATATCAATCTTCTCATTTCCACTCACGAATCGATAAGGGTTGCAACTGAAGCATTCTTAATCAGGGCATTTGCAACCTCATTTGCTTTCTTTGATGGTACTATATATTCATATGGGTTGCAACTGAAGCATTCTTAATCAGGGCATTTGCAACCTCATTTGCTTTCTTTGATGGTACTGAATATTCAAATCACGGTCTTTAATAAACTCAGTCATCTTCTCTGCCCCAAGTTCATCTCTTTCTGAGTAAAGATGTACTTCAAACTCCAATGATCAGTGAATAACTAACATTTAGCTCTATACGGACAGGGCATATCTTAAGTGCAAACACAAATGCTGCAAGCTCCAAATCATGTGTGGGATGATTTCATTCATGATCCTTCAATTGACTTGAAGCATGGGCAATGACCTTTCCATGTTGCGGAAGTACACAACTCAAATTCGTTAAAGATGCATCACTGAAAATCTGAAACTCATATGAATCTAAAGGAATAATCAATATTGGAGCAGATATTAAACATGTCTTCAACTTCTAAAAAGTCTCCTCACAATGATCTAATCATTCAAACTTCACTGTTTTCTGAGTAGATCTTAATAATGACAACAACATGTGAAAATTTTTTCTACAAATCTTTTAAAATAACCGGTTAGACCTAGAAAACTCCTGACCTTAGTAACAACAGTAGGCCTTGGCCAAACTACAATCATCTTGATATTATTCTAATCTACATATATGTCATCTCTACTGATTATATGCCCAAGACAAGCCACACTTTTAAGCCAATTTTCATATTTAGAAAATTGAGTATATCGTGTATTATGTTTCAAAACTTGCAAAATAACATGCATGTTATCTGTTTGGTTGGCTTCTTCGCTAGAATACAATAGGAAATCATCTATAAAGTAAATTATAGAGGTATCTAAAAATTGCTTCATCAGATGCACAAAAACCGTTGGAGTGCCAGTCAACCCAAATGGCATCACCACAAATTCATAGTGCCCATATCTCGTCATTAAAGCTGTCTTTCTTTGTAATCTTCAATTGGTGATAGCCCTACTTGAGAACAATCTTTGAAAATACAAAAGCTCATTACGATTGATCAAACAAGTTATCAATCATCGTTAGTGGATATTTGTTTTTAACTGTAAGCGTATTCAACTCCTCGAAGTCAATGCACATTCTGAAGCTCTCATCCTTCTTCACGAATAATACTGGAGCTTCCCAAGGTGATGTGTTAGGTCTGATAAACCCCTTATCTAACAACTTCTGCAATTGACTCTTCAACTCGCACAACTCTTTAACTATACGCTTATTCAACTCCCTGAAGTCAATCCTCTGGAGTGGATCTTTGTTTTTAATTGTAAGCTTATTCAGCTACTGCCCCTTCCATTTAATCAAACAAGTTATCAATCATCGCCAATAGATATTTGTTTTTAACTGTAAGCTTATTCAACTTTCTGAAGTCAATAAACATTCTGAAGCTCTCATCCTTCTTCACAAATAACACTGGAGCTCTTCAAGGAGATCTGCTAGTTTTGATGAACCCCTTATCTAGTAACTCCCGCCATTGACTCTTCAACACTTGCAACTCCTTAACTGTCATTATGTTGAGTGCCTTAGATATAAGCTTAGAATCTGACAAGTGCTCAATAGTATAGTCAATCTCTCACACTGGTGATAGTCCTGGTAAATCATCAAGAAAAACTTTCAGATATTCTCTTAATATTGGAATATCACCCAAATGCATTACATAGCTAGAGATATCTGTTGTCTCAACAAGAAAATCTTGATTTTCACTATTCAATAATTTGAAAGTTTTCAAATAGATAATTATTATAGATGTCAATTCTCTATCACCACAAAATTAAGATGCCTAGAATGAACCAGAGCCATATATTGGTCTTTGTAATAGGCTTTGAGACATTCAAAAATATCATTTTAAATATTGAGCAAGAACATTCTATTTCTTGACATTTTTATTTTTGCAAATAGGTTACTTATATTGTCTCTTATAAAAATGTTCTTATTTTTCAAATGAATATCATAACCTTTTTCTAAGAGTTGATATTATTTTTTATATTTGGCACATAATAAACTTTGGAAATAAATTGGTGCTTTCCATTCTTAAACCAGATAAGGATATTACCTTTTTCACAACTACTTTGAACTCATCTTCAAAAGACACATTGCTACTCACCGACTTGTCAAGCTCCACGAGTATGTTTTTTTTTTGCACACATATGGTTGTTTGCACCGATGCCCAGATACCATGTGTTATCTTCACATATTTTGTTATCCTCATATGTTTGTAGCAAAGATTCTTCTTGTTGATTTCTCTCTTTTACGAAATTAGCTTTCTTTTCAACTTTATTGTTATTGGGAGTTCAACATTTTGTAGCATAGTGACTTAACTTTTGACAATTGTAACATATCATTTAAGACTTGTAGCACCTTGGTCTTGATTTTCCTCTTCCACACCCCCTTGATCTTCCCCGTTCAAAATTGGTATTATTATTGTCATCATTATTGGAACTCCAACTTCGTCCATTTCCATGACCACGACATTGTTCTTGACCGCGATCTGTTCCTTATTGACTTCTATTGTACTCAAGACTCTTTTCTTTAGTTAAATTAAGTTGCGTCTTCTGGAGGAGTTCTGTGATTCCTTGTTTCTTATTTTTCTTTTCTTCATAGGCTTGTAAGGAACCTAGAAGCTTCTTAGTTGTTATAGTTTGCAAGTCTTCAGTTTCTTTAACGATGGCAACAATATGATCGAATTTTGGATCTAAAGATAGAGGGATTTTCTCCATAACCCTTACATCTTCTGGCTTCTCTCCATTTTTCTTTGGCTGATTAGAAACTGTCAAGACTAATAAATTAGTCAGAGACGACTTCAGATTCTTTCATATGTAAGGCTTTGAACTCATCTCTTAATATTTGTAGGCACACCTACTTGACTTGCCCCACTTATTTATAAGAGGTATGATGCTTCTCTTATGCCTCTTTGGCAAACTTCACATCAGAAATCTTCTAAAAACGTCATCATCTAATTCTTGATAGGTTGGATAGAGAATCTTCTTGTCTTTCTTCCTCAAATCTCTTAGACTATTCTTTTGAGTTTGGGATAGACTTGACCCATCTTGTGGCTCGTTGTAGCCTCTCTCTACCATCTCTCAAACATCTCGTGCTCCAAGAAAAGCCTTCATTTTGTTGCTCAAATGGTCATAGTTGCTATTGTTGAACGATGGGACTTGAAAGGGAATCATACCGTTACATATTATCTCTCTAGAAAGGATCTTATGGCATCAAAACTCATCATCTAAACACATTACACCTATTAATAATAGTGACGCCCATTATGATTATGCCAATATATTTCAATCATATGGTTACTATTTACTCTCTTTTCTTTCTTATATTACAAAAATCATTAATTACATCTTTTAGAATTTTTTAAATCATTCTTTTAGAACATCTCTAGAATCCTCTAAAACTTTCTTCATAAAATGAGTCTCTAGTTTCTTAAAGACTATTCTAGATTATGGGCTCAATTAAATCCCAAATGTCATATGTGCTAAAACCAAGTTTAATTTTAAACAAAATACACCTTTTTCATGCATAGGTAAAATTGACATGTATGTAAAAATTTATGTTTTAGCATTAGCTATTTAAACTCATATGAAACGAGTGGCATGTATGTAAATCTTCCTTATAAAGGGCATTTACATACATACCACCTAATTCCCTTGTTTTTTCGGGTTAAGCGACATCATGGTTCTGTTTTACTATGTCTTTCTAGGCAAGCATTCAATTTTTGTAAGTTTGTGGTCTCATGTAGAAATCTGTCTGCCAAGCCTGTGATACAACATAATTCTCTCCTCCACATCATGTCTTTCTCTCTCTATCTCTTAAACAGGCAATCTCCTTCGATCTGGCGATACTAGGGGATACCAATCGATGGCAAGGATGTACACAAGGCTTGCCGCCATGCCAAAGAAGGGTTGAATTTTCCTATCTATTTATGAAGAATTCCACATGTTAAATATCAGAGAACTGTTTCCAACTGTTGTTGTTGTTACTGAAGACTACTTGAAGCGAGGGAACTTTCTGTCATTGATTTGATAAACCTGTAAGCTTGTCTGATTTCTGATTCTTCCAACTTCTATTTTCATGGTTTGGTTCAGGTTTTCGTGTTCAAATGTGATTTTGCTTCTTTTTATTCTGTTTTTCTTCATTTTTTTTACTTTTTACTGCAACAAAATATCAAATTTTATGCCTTGGGAATATATATATATATATATCCCACAATTCTTTTGTATTATATATCTAACACCCAAAGTTTTATAGTTACACTTATAACACTTTGATGTATGTAACTATGCATGAAAGTTTGTATTTAACCTTTAACAAGATAGTGATGGTTATATGGTTAGATGCGGAGTTAAAGATTTGAGTGATATGCTTGTAAATATGGATATTTAGGTGTTATATATTTAAATACTGTAGAATTGTGTGGTGTGTTGGTGAATTCCCCTAGAAAAATTTGTCTCAAGAATATTGGGATGAGAAGAGAGAGAGAGAGAGACTGTTGAGGGCTTTTAAAGAAAAGAGGGTACAAAAGTGGCCTGCTAAAAAAAAAAAAAATCTTTATTATTTATTTATTTATTTATTTTGGGGAAAATATATTCTTTTCAAGTATATATTTTGCCATTATGATCATCAGTCCTCCCATTCCAACAAACTTATCTTGATATCTTGATAATTTTGTTGTCATTTATTGGTTTGTAACTATTATAAGAGTCAAATAGTTTGCGTCAAGGGAAAAATATGTTTGGAATCCGAACACAAGCTGTGTCCGGACAACAACGCCTGTGATTTATCAGAGGATTTTTTTTTTTTTTTTTAATTTCTCTTTCTGAGGTCAGACTCTCAAATTCGAGTAAAAGGTAGAGTTGTACCGCATTTAAGAAAAAGTTACACAGCACAATATTTATTTATTTACACTCTTAGAAAGGTTAAGGGCCTTTTGGGATTAATTTTTGTTTTATTTTATTTATGTTTTATTTTAAAATAAGATATATTTCTTAATGATAATTTTTCTCGTAATTAAGGCTGTAATCGAACTGAGTTAAGTTTTCTTTTGTGTAAAGGTTTATTTAATTATTAATATATATTTTTCTACGAATTCAGATTGATTTCAACATAACAATTTTTTGTCTATTTTTTTTTTCTCTTTCTTATCTCATAGTCATATTTAATTTAAGCATAATTAATTATATATTTAACAAATCTTGGCCAAAAATTTTATTAATTTTTTTATCTCACTAAATTTTAATTGAGCATAATTATATAAAATAAATGTAATGCATGTGTAATATATTGTATTTGAAATATTTTGGAATTGTTTTGTTCAATATGAAAATAAACGAATGATTTCATTTTTTATTGCTTGGTTTGAAGTAAAAAATGAAAATAATGTATTTTTAAAAGTAATGTGCTGGTTGGCAATGGACAGGAGGCGGTGGTGACTGGTGGAGGCCTTGGCTGGTTAGCGAAGGATGGCTGACGATTGACAACAACACATTACATAGATGTGTGAATTAAGAAATAGACCAAATCGACTGAATTCCAAATACATATAAGATGAACTATAGAATGTATTCCATATTTGATCATATTTTACATCTTATTTGGAATTCTAATGAATGAAATGCTAAAATTCTTAAAACTCATGCAAAAAAAATACAATTCATTGGTTTTTTTTTTTGTAGATCAAACAACCCTAAATATTTAATGTTCATGACATAAGCATAGTTTAAGTATTAGATGTAACTTAATTTAGTAAATTTAATCAAAATTAATATAATTAATTAGATACTAATTAAATTATTTTGTTAAGCTCATGTATTAATCAAAAAATTAAGTCTACATGACAGGGTTCCCTTACAAACAATTCACACTAAAATTGATCACTGTTCCCATACAATCAAAACTCTCATCTATGGAGAATTAAAATTTGGATATTTGTCAACCAAGAATTAAAAAATAATAATAATGGACCTTTCTTTATTTTGCCATTCTGTTCGTCGATCTCAAAAATTGAGAAACTCTTTGTTTATTTTTTTAATTTTCTAGTAAGTATAGGGAAGGGAACCCATCAAGGTGATTTCTATTTTCTCTACTCCAAAGTGCGGACATCCACAACACCCAACCAAGACATGCCACATCACCTGATTAGGTGTATTTAGATTGTGGCCCCGGGTAGTTAACCATCGGATGTTCCTACTGCTGATCTGCTCTCTTCTTTTTTAGCGCATTTTCTGTCCGGACACCCGACGTACCTCTACATGCAATGCAAGTTATTCATGAGTTATTTTCAGATTATTTTCAATAATCCCGAAATAACACAGAAATAACTCAAAAATAAAAACCGCTGATTATTTTTGGGTTATTTCAGGATAATTGAAAATAACCCAGAAATAACCTGAAAATAACCCCAGAAATAACCTGAAAATAACTTGAAAATAACTTAGGAATACACTGCGCCGCACATAGAGCTATGTCAGGAGTTCACATAAAAAAAATTTTGATTCCTTTTTTGACCGTACCACAACATTGAAAACCAATATAATAAAGAATAATACTAATTATGTAATTATTTAATTAATTTTGAAAAGAACGGCAAAAATTTGCCTATATTCGGCTGCTAAAAACCATTGTTTGCATCGCCGGCTAACCAGCGAGCTGAATTATCGACAGCCCTACAGGTATTGGCGGCCGGCGAGCTTTCATAAGGTGGGCAAGGAGCTTCAAACCCTAATTTCGCGAGCATGGCGAGCAGTCGGGTTCTTATTGACGTTGGCAGCGATGGTGTGGCCGTCATCACGATGTCAAACCCTCCCGTCAATGCGCTCACTCCTTCCAGTATTGCTTCTGCGGCTCTTCTCTGCTTTTCCATTAATTTGAATGTGATTTTTTTTTATTTTTTATTTTTTGTTGATATCGTTTTCAAATCAGTAGTTGGACGAGTTGATGAAATTATCTTGCTGTCTGAATCGCTCTTTCCGGCCTTGTAGTTATTGCTGAACTGAAGGAAAAATATGCTGAGGCGATGAGCAGGA